>NC_143580.1:173672627-173835556 GCF_048544385.1 Mastigoproctus giganteus
AACTATCCATTTGACCTTTGAATTTATTTAAACTCTCAGCCTCAAATACATGCAACTTGTTCCAGCAATCAATTCACTGGCTAAATGAAAACTGCACAGTTTACACAGTTTAGTGTAAACCTCTTCCCCTGTAATTTTAATTTATGTCCCCTAGTTCTGGAATTCTTTATAACAGTGTATATTCCACCTTCAGTCATGTTAATAAACTCTCTCAGTGCCTTATAAACCTTGGCCAGATCACCTCTGAGTAGCCTGGATGCCGAGCTCTGTAGCCCACATAATTGGAGACTTTCCTCATATGGCTGCCCTTTGCTGATCTTACCAGGCAATTTGCCCATCTTGGGAAAACCCTTCAAGAAACTCCTTCAGATGAGGTCTCCACACTTGTACACAGTATTTGAAATGTGGTCCTACATTTGCACAGTGGAATTATGATCTTTCTATTTCTACAGGGTATTGTTCGATAAATCATCAACAGCATAGCATGGGCTTACCTGGCCGCCCATTTACACTGCTCAGAAAACTTCATATCTCCCTGTACCTCTATAACTCCTGGAACCCTTTCTTCCTCTACTGTTTTTTTAATTCAACCCAACAAGTGTATAATTTATTTTGAGGTTGCTATTCCTCAAGTGTAAGACCTTGCATTTTGCTGCATTAAAACATAGCTACCACTTTTCTGACCATTTTTGAAGTCTGTTTAAGTCATCCTGAAGGAGCACTGCTTGACAATGATCATTAACAACTCTTCCAATCTTTACATTGTCTGCAAATTTTGACATCATGCTTTCCATCGCTTCGTTGATGTTGTTTATAAAAACTAGAAACAGCAGTGGTTCAAAGAATGGATCCTTGGGGGATTCCACTCCTGACATTACACCAGTCTGAAGAATATCATTAAATACAGGCCTCTGCCTCCTGCCCTGCAGCCACCCAGCAATTCATTTTAGAATCTTTCCAGTAATCACAACATGTTTTTAGAATCTTTACAGTAATCTCTCATGAAGGACTTTGAAATGCTTTGCTAAAATCCAAATAAACTATATGCCCTACTCAACGTCAGAGCTCACTCCTGTGCATCAGGCAACACAGAGGGCAATCTCCAAGGCAAAATGTGTTGGTCCCACAGGAACCAGTTATAGTCAGTGACCCTATTGTCAGGGAGATGGGGAATATATTATGCAAAAAGGATAGGTGGAACAGGACCAGGGTATGTCTGGCGATGGCAAGCTTTGATGACATTGTAGGGCAGATATCTTTTAAGGGCACAAAAGGTGAAAGGCAACACTAATGACTTTAAGAGTAAGAGATCTGCAGATTTACTTAACAAGTACAGGTCAATGCTGGAAAAAAAGTTGCAAGTTAGGGTTAAATTTGAAAATGTCTGCAATTCTGGCCAGACACAATAGGAGGGAGTATATGATGAGAGCCTTGTCAATCAGTTCACCCTGGAGAGACTGTGCATGGCAAACAGGATAGAATTTTTTTCAGTGTGATCTGTGCTTGCTAACAGGAGAGACTGCTTCTACAGGGATGGGATACACATAAATAGAAAGGGTGCAAGAATATTTGCTGATGCTATCGAGGCAGTGTTAGGTGGGTCGGAAAACTGCTAGACTGGGGGGGGATACACAGACTAAAAGATTAACAGTAGCTGCAGGCAGAGGCGAAAGTGATTCATACACTGCTTCTATTGTAACGAGCAGCAGCCTAGAGAGCAAGCTGCTGGGGATTTCAAGAGCTGCTCGGAGTTATCATGGAACAAGTAAATACATGGGCTATGTTAGGGTGGCTAAGAGTAAGAACAAGTGCATGTATACTTGTATATACACTAATGCTAGAAGTATAGTTAATTAAATTGATGAATTTGAAATGCTGATCAAGACATCAAAGGCAGATATTGTTGGGATATCAGAGACATGGTGTCACACAGATATAAGAAGTGCAGAATTGGAATTTGGGGGAGTACATGTGTACAGAAAGGACAGACAGGTTAGGAAGAGTTATGCTGTTAGTTAAGAAACACACAATCTAAGGAAGTGCATATAGTTGACACGGGTGGACAGTGAAATGTTGAGTCTGTTTGGTGTGATATAAACACAGGGAAAGGGAAAATGAGAGTGAAGTATGTTATAGGCCTAATGACTCTGATGAGTACAGTGAACAGTTGTGCAGAGAAATAGAATGGGCCAGTAAATCAGAATGTCTTGTAATGGGGGATTTTAACTTTCCACATATTGACTGGAACTTGTGGGTTGGTCACTTGCACGCTAGCAAGACTTTTTTGGATTTATTGGAGGATTGTTTTCTACAGGCATTAAGGGCAAGTTACTGCAATGAATAAAGGGACGGTTGAGTGGGAGATGGCAGAGAGTGGTAATACATGGACTAATGTTATTAGTGGAGTCCCCCAGGGTTCGGTGCTGGGCCCATTGTTTGAGAGGCAACCAGAGGAAGTAATACTCTTGATCTGATTAATAGCTTTTATGCATTCAGAATTTGCAGATAAAGGAACCGCTATGTGACAGTGATCACAGTGTACTGATGTGGGATTTACTTAAAGATGTAACTACCATCTGGGGTAAAGGGAAGGGTTTTTGTTTTAGTAAAGGTGACTACAGTGGTCTGAGACAGTTTTTAAATTCTATACAGTGGGATCAACTGCTGATGTTACCAACGGTGAATTCTAAATGGGAAGCCTTCCGGGACTTGATCTTGGACGCTATTAGGCTTTTCATACCAACTAAGAAATATTGTTCATTGTTCAGGCCTAAATGGATGTCGAATGAATTAATGAGGCTTGTGGCAGAAAAGAAAAATGCATGGGATGCATATAAATTATCAGGCGGCACAGAAGCCTACAGCAGATATAAGCTAGTTTGTAATAAATTCACAAAGGAGGTTAGGCAGGCGAAGGCAGATTACAAGAAATCTTTGGCAAAGGGCGAAAAGAAAAACAGCAAAAAGTTCTTTACTTATGTAAACTCTAGAAGGAAGGGAATGAATCAGATTGGTTCACTTAACATAGATGGTTCGACTATTGATGATCCTGCTTAAGTAGCTGAATAATTATTCTACATCTACATTCACACATGAGGAGTTATTCAAGGAGGGGAATTCCAGAAGTTTATCAGACTCTCTGGCAGGGAGATATATGATTTTGTAATAACTGAGAGCAAAGTGTATTAGAAATTGTTGAAGTTTAACATAAAAAAGGCACCTGGGGCAGATGGAATCTATCCAGTTATAATGGAGGCAGCAAGGGAAGTAAGCAAACCTTTAGCCACAATTATGAGTGCATCCTTAGAGTCAGGGTAGATAACCATGGACTGGAGGGGTGTGCAATGTATCCCCAATTCACAAAGGGAGTTCAAAGGGTGACAAATAATTATTGACCTGTTAATTTAACTTCTGTTCCAGAGATAATAATGGAGTCACTGGTTAAGGAGGTGATACAGGATCACCAAGACAAGACAGCAGTAATAGTTTAAACACATCATGGGTTTGTTAAGGGGAAGTCTTGTCTGACCAATTTGATTGGATACTATGATGTGGTCACACAGCAACTGGATGCAAAAATAATTTTGATATCATATACTTGGGTTTCAGAAAAGCTTTTGATACTGTTGTGACTGCTGTTCAAATCGGATTGGTATGGCATTAAGGGAAAGTTACTGCAATGGATAAAGGGATGGTTGAGTGGGAGATGGCAGAGAGTGGTAATAAATGGACAGTGCTCTAAGTGGACTAATGTTATTAATGGAGCCCCCCAGGGTTCAGTGCTGGGCCCATTGTTGTTTTGTGTATTTATCAATAATATCGATGAAGGTATATCAGGCTTAATGTACAAGTTTGCAGATGATACAAAGGTTGGCTGGGTTGTTAATGACAGTAAAGACAGTATGCTTCTGCAACAGGAACTAGAAACGTTAGGCAGATTGTCTCAGAAGTAGCAACTGAAGTTTAACATACAAATGCAAAGTACTCCATGTGGGTAGCAGTAACTAAAGAGAAAAGTACCAACTGTGTGGTACTACACTCAGGGAAGTGGAGAATGAAAAAGTCCTGCGAGTAATTGTGCAGTCAGATATGAAGTTCTCTGAGCAGTGCAGACGGACTGCCAGAGCAGGTCCTGGAGTTTTGTCAATGATATATAGGAATTTTGCTAGCAGAGATAAGGAGGTGATTATCCCTTTGTATAAAGCAATGGTCAGGCCACACCTTGAGTACTGTATACAGGTCTGGAGGCCTCATTTTAGGAAGGATGTAGAGTTGCTAGAACGAGTACAGAGAAGGGCAACAAGATTGGTGAGAGGAACAAAGGGGTGCACTTACGAAGAAAGGCATGAGTTCTGGAAGTTGCAGCATCTGGAGACTAAGCACCTGCGAGGTGATCTGATTGAGGTGTATAAGGCCTTGAATGGTTTGAGCAGGATTAATGCTGACGGGATACTTCCGCTTGCTCATATTAAGAATCTGAGGGAGCATAGATTCAAATTGAGGGAAGGTAGTTGTGGAATAGATGTGCTGAAGCTTGCCTTTAACCAGCGGGTAGTTGATTGCTGGAACAGTCTTCCATCTGTTGTTGTGGAAGTTGATAGATTAAATAAATTTAAGGCTGAACTAGACAAACATTTGGAGTGACCAGATGGGTGAAACGGAAGGTTTTTTTTTTTTTTTTTTTGCTGATGCTGTATAAGCTTCTTGCATTATATGCCTCAACTAATGTTATTCAGAATGCCATATCTATCTATATATATGTGGATTACACTCTTAAATAATCCTGCTAAGATTTTCTCTACAACTGGAGTCAGACTAACTGGTCTGTAGTTACTGAATTTACTCTTAGAACTGCCTTTATGTATTGGTAATGCATTGGTCAAAAGGAATCTCTCCCCAGTTCAAAAATGCCCTCATAATTAACCTCAATGATTAAGTACATACCATGGCAGCCTCCTTCTAAAGTACTTTGTATATGCCATTAACTCTGGGACCATCACTTGCCTTTATGCTTGAAAGTTTTTCTAATAAACCATCTGTAATTTTGAAATCACTAATTTCATATGGCTCAGCCTCACTTGCTCTGCCTCTTCACAGTATGAAGGGCCTTTCGTCAGTAAAAGCAGATGCAAAAATCAGATGAAACCCAGTGTGCAAGGTTCCAATCTGATTCGCTTTCTTCCTGTTATTTACATACAAGAAAAATCCCATTCTTTGCTCTCTTAGCCAGTGCTTTCTCACAAATAAGGTTAGGGAAGCCAAACCTTATTTGTGGTACTATTACAGATCAGTTTGTACCTGTTGTATGCTTCATTACTTTTTGTCGCTCTGTTCATTTTCTACTCCATTTGACTGGCCAACTCTACATTCATTCATTTCGACATCCTCCACCTGCAATTTTGTTTTTTAATGGTATGTATGCATTCATGACGTGATTTTTTCTTTAAAGGTATTCCATAATTCAAATCCAAAGGTATTCGGCCACTGCCGAGTTAATAGATGCCATATATAGTGCCTTAGACTGTGAAAGTCCCCCTATTCTGAAATTAAAACCTGTGCCTTTACCTTTAACTACTACAACATCTTTCTTCATCTTCCAAACTGATGATTGTGTGATCACTACCTGACAGTGGTCCCTGTACTTTAAGCCCTATGGTGTTATCTGATTCATGAATACTGATGAGTTCAACAATAATATCACCCCTAGTATTTTTTCTAACATACTGGTACAAATAATAATCATCTAGTTTATTTTGAAAAAATATTTCACAATGTGAATTTCCCTCATACTTATTCCAATCAGTGTGGGACAGATTGAAGTCAGCTATAAGAAGACATTCACACTTGCCTGCTCATTCCATCTGCATGTAGAGACCCTTGTCATACTCTTCACAATCTTCTGGTCTGTAGATTACTCCCACTCATTATTTCTTAGCTTCCAACTGATTTGTATTATGCGGATTCTGTGTGGCAGACATTACTCCATACTCTGAAAAAGCTCTTTTCATGCTCAGGCTGTTTTTGATGAGAAAAATGACCCCACTACCTTTTCTGCCTTCCTTATCTTTTGTAAATACATTATACATACCAAAGTGGAACACATCATCCACAATTTCTGGTGGCACGATATTCTGTTAGCTTTGTTATGTCAGCATTAGTTATGCTAAAAATTCAGCCATTTTGTTGACAACGCTCCTGACGTTACTGTGAACACACATAAAACAGGTGCATTATAGCCACAGCAGCTTATGCGCTGTTAAACCCCCATAACGCACACAGTTAAAACTGAGTATTCCTTTACAGTTTATTACCCTCACACACCCCCTTGAACTTATTTAGGCCTTAACCTTATCTTCCTGCTCATTTGAGATGTTGCTACCCTCAGGACATCTTACCAACAATGTCTCTTGCAATAGCAAACAAGAATTCTTGATGGGAATGCAATAATTACTTTGACCCATATCATCAGATAAATGTGGATCTATTACACTTCTCCCCACACCTAACTAGCAGTTTCCATGAACCCTTAAGGTATTCTCAATGATACTAGCAAAAATCTTTGCACTACCTTTGTAAAATGAATACCATATCTTCAAAATAGATTTCTTCTGCCTACAAGTGTGTGGCACTTTGGAAAAAAAAAAAAAAATCACACCTGTCCCATAAGCCTTGCAGATTTCTTCAAATCTGAGTTAATCCACAGTGCTTCAGCATATAATTCCTCCTATCTGAGCAGAGGGGGGGAGGGGGAGACCATGATGTTACAATTCCATGGAGTGCTTTTTACTTTCAGGGTCGAAATGGTGTACCCAACTTTCATACTGAGTGATTAGACGAGAAAAAAGGTCTTCCTCATTTTATTTTGGCACGGAGCTAACAACTCTTGTGATTTCTGTTGTCGATCAGCTTCAAGGGTAAAGGGAAGGGTTTTGCTTTCGTAAAGGTGACTACGGTAGTCTGAGACAGTATTTAAATTCTATATGGTGGAACCAACTGTTGATGATGTTACCAACAGCAAATTCAAAATGGGAAGCATTCAAAGAATTAATCTTGGAAGCTACTAGGCTTTTCATACCAACAAAGAAATATTGTTCAAGATTTAGGTCTAAATGGATGTCAGATGAACTAATTAGACATGTGACAGAAAAGAAAATGCTTGGTATGCATATAAATTAACATGTGACACAGAAGCCTATGATAGATATAAGCTGGTCTGTAACCAAGTTACAAAGGAGGTTAAGCAGGTAAAGGTAGATTATGAAAAATTTTTGGCAAAGGATGCAGAGAAAAACAGCAAAGAGTTCTTTACTTATGTAAACTCTAGAAGAAAGGGATGAATCAGATTGGTCCACTTGATATCGATGGTTCAACTGTTGATGATCCTGCTCAGGTACCTAACAAACTAAATGAATATTTTGCATCGACCTTCACACATGAGGAGTTATTCAGGGAGGGGAATGCCAGAGGTGAATTCAACTCTGGCAGTAAGCTAGATAATCTTGTAATAACTGAGAGTAACGTGGAGAAATTGTTGAAGATAAACACAAGAAGGAGTCGGCTAAGGAAGTAAGCAAACCCTTAGTCATAATTATGAGAGCTTCCCTGGACTCAGGGGAGGTACCCATGGACTGGAGATGTGCAAATGTGACCCCAATCCACAAACGAGGATCAAAGGGGGAGACAGGTAATTACAGACCTGTTAGTTTAACTTCTGTTCCAGGGAAATTAATGGAGGCACTGGTTAAAGAAGCATTGCAGGATCATCTAGACAAGACTTCAGTTATAGCTCGAACACAGCAGGGGTTTGTTAAGGGGAAGTCTTGTCTGACTAATTTGATTGGATACTATGATGTAGTCACAAAGGAACTGGATGCAAAGAATAACTTTGATATCATATATATATATCTTAGAAAAGCCTTTGATACTGTTGCACATGGAAGACTGCTTCACAAATTGGAGCAGTGTGGCATTTGAGGCAAATTGCTGCTATGGATAAAGGGATGGTTGAGTGGGAGAAGACAGAGTGGTAATCTATGGACACTGCTCTTCGTGGACTGATGTTATTAGTGGAGTCCCTCACGGTTCAGTGTTGGGTCCATTGTTGTTTTCTGTATTTATAAATGATATTGATGATGGTATATCGGGCTTAATGTCCAAGTTTGCAGACGATATGAAGGTTGGCAATGTTGTTAATGACACTATTGACAGTACACTGCTGCAACAGGATTAGAAAAGTTGAGCAGATGGGCTGAGAGGTGGCAAATGAAGTTTAACATTGACAAATGTAAAGTACTAAATATGGGAGGCAGTAATCCCAGAGTAACGTATCAACTCTGTGGTACCACACCGACAGTGGTAGAGAATGAAAAGGACCTGGGGGGGTAGTTGTGCAGGCAGATATGAAGTTTTCTGAGCAGTGCAGATGGTCTGCAAGAGTAGCTCATGGTGTCTTGTCAATGATATACAGGAATTTTTCTATCAGGGATAAGAAGGTGATTATCCCCTTGTATAAGGCAGTGGTCAGGCCACACCTTGAGTACTGTATACATGTCTGTCTCATTTTAAGAAGGACGTAGAGCTGCTGGAACAAGTACAGAGAAGGACAACCAGATTAGTGAATGAAACAAAGGGTTGCTCTTATGAAGAAAGGCTTAAGTTTTGCAAATTACAGTGTCTAGAGACGAGGCACCTTCGAGGTGATCTGATTGAGGTGTATAAAGCCTTGAATGGTTTGAGCATGCTCAATGCAGATGGGATTCTTCCTCTTGCTCAGAATAATCGCCTGAGAGGGCATAAGTTCAAATTGATCAAAGACGGTTGTAGGCTAGATATGCAGAAGTTTGCCTTTAGCCAGGGGGTGGTTGATTGCTGGAACAAACTTCCATCTGTCGTTGTAGAAGTTGATAGCTTAAATAGATTCAAGGCAGAACTTGAAAAACATTTGGAGCAAGTGGATGGGTGAAATAAGGGTTTTTTTTTTTTTTTTATTTTGGCTGATGCTATATAAGCTTGCTTTCTTGCATCATGTGCCTTTGCTAATGCTAAGTCACTGGGTTGAAATTTTACACCTTTAGTATAGAGATATGTATGATGCTACACACAAATATCATGACTGCGATATATGGAAGTAGGTGAGGATGATTCTTTATTGAACCACCCTCATGTGTCTCCATATGGACTTATAGCTAACACAAAATGGATTACATGGTAAAGTCCAATGTAGCCTAGTGATCAGTTGCAAGAGTGCTGAGGCACATGCACTTTGAGTAGAATGTAGTTCAAGCCTAAGTGACTGCTGTGGTTAATGATTGTATCATTGCAAATAGTTAACGTTTAACACGTCTGATCTAGTGGTCATGCAGCAGTATAAACAAAAATATAGGTATATATAGTTTAAAAATTGTTTTGCCTTTTTTTTAGATGAGAAAAAAAATTGTTTTTCAGATTTGGACTTTTGATTTCAACCCCAGAGTTATATTAGGCCACCATAGCCAAGTGGTCAAGTGTTGAAAGGTACGTAAGTAAATGTGCTTTCAATGACCATGGTTCAAGCCTGCACTACTACAAAATGGTTCTCTTTTTTCTGTTTTCTCTGTGTTTTGGAAGAGAAATTATTGAAGTTAAACATAAGAAAGGCACTTGAGTTAGATGGGATCTATCCAATTATATTAAGCAAGGCCGCAGAAGAAGTAAGCTAAACTTTAGCCATAATTATGAAAGAATCCTTGGATTCATGGGTGATGTGTGAATGTATTCACAATTCAAAAGGGCAATCAAAGGGTGACATGAGTAATTACAGACCTGTTAGTTTAACTTCTTTTCCAGGTAAAATAATGGAGTCACTGGTTATCACTGGTTAAAGAGGTAATGCAGGATCCGCCGTAGCCTAGTGGTCAGGCGCACGGGTGCATAAGTATACACGTGCCTTGAGTGACCGGGGTTCAAGCCCGTTACTGCTGAATACGGTGCTGTTTCTTGTATTCTGTGTATCTTGTAAACTTCTCTGACCGTTTGGTCGTCCCGGAATATAAGCAAAAAAAAAATTATTTATTTATTTATCATCTAGAAAATTATTTATTTATTTATCATTTGATTTGATACTACAATGTGGTTACAAAGGAACCACATTGTAGTATCAAGTATATGATATCAAAGTAATTTTGATATCATATACTTGGATTTCTGGAAAGCTTTTGATACTATCACACATGAGACTGCTTTACAAATTGGAGCAGTGTGGTATTACGGGCAAGTTGCTGCTATGGATAAAGAGATGGTTGAGTGGGAGAAGACAATGATAATCAATGGACACTCCTCTTCATAGATTAATGTTATTAGTGGAGTCTTCCAGGATTATGTATTGAGCCCATTGTTGCTTTCTATTCTTATCAGTGATATTGATGAAGGCATACGAGGCAAATTATGCAAAGGTTGCCAGGGTGGTTAATGGCAGTAATGACAGTATATTGCTGCAACAGGATCTAGAAAAGTTAGGCAGATAGGCTAAAGTATTGCCTATGGCAGGGGTCGGCAACCTTTTCTGAGTGAAGAGCCATTTTAGATCTAATTAAAAAAAGAGAGAGAACCCGAAGAGCCGCATCTCAGCTCAAGCTGGGAGGAGGGGGGGGGATGTTTTTTAAGAAATGGAATAGAGCGGGAAGGTGTTTCATTAAAAATATATATTTTTTGAAATGTTATTTATTAATACTGAAAAAAAACGTAACAAACATCCAATTAGGTACGGATTAATGTGACTTTTGCTGCTGAACTTCTTGAGCAAGTCTCAACATCGGGCTAGTATGCCGTAGTGTTTATCTTTAAACATGCTGAGAGACTCGCATTGTTCAGACAGTTTCTTGATTTATTTTTAATATAGTTCATGTTAGAAAATATTTGCTCGCAGAAATAATCGAACCAAAAACTGCAGTCCAAACGCAAATATTTTCAAATTTATATACTTGTCTGGTAAGCTACTCCTTGCATCGAACACAATTTGATTTGCTTTTTCAGCTCATCTATTGCCGTCCATTTGTGTAGAATTGCAGGGTCAGCCTTTTGCCTTTCCAAATCCTCTATTTCAAATTGTGCTTCATGTGGGCTAAAAGCCGCAATTACGTGTTCAAAGAGCCACAGGTCGCCATCCCCTGGCCTATGGGTAGCATGGGCTATGTTGGTACATTAGTCCCAGGATAATGTAACAACACTCAGGGCAGTGTAAAATGAAAAAGACCTGGGGTAATTTTGCAGTCAGATATAAAGTTCCCCAAGCAGTGCAGACAAGCTGCCAGGACAGCTCATGGGATTTCGTCAATGATATACAGGAATTTTTCTAGCATGGATAAGGAAGTGCTTATGCATTGCATAAGGCAGTGGCCAGGCCGCTCTTGAGTATTGCATACAGGTCTGGAGGCCTCATTTTAGGAAGGATGTAGAGCTGCTGGAATGAGTACAGAGAAGGATAATGAGATTGGTGACAGAAAAGAAAGGGTTGCTCTTATGAAGAAAGGCTTCAGTTCTGAAAATTGCAGCATCTGGAGACTAGGCGCCTGTGGGGTGATCTGATTCAGGTGTTTAAGGCTTTGAATGGATCAAATAAGCATCATTGTTGATGGGATTCTTCCTCTTGCTCAGATTATGCACATGAGGGGGCAAAATTCAAGTTGAGGACAGACAGTTGCAGAATAGATATACAGAATAGAAATTTTTTTTTTTTTTTTTTTTTGTGTATGTAAATTTTCTGTTTATTTATTCATTTATTTATATAACAGATGACAGCTCTGGGGTTGAAATTGAGCCAAAAAAATTATTTATGCAATTTTTTTTTTTTAAATGACTAGTTTTTGTTTTTCAGATATTTTTCAATTGATAATAGTAATAGAAATCACTTAAGTTTTTTATTTTATAAAAAATAAAAAACATAAGTGATAGAAATCTTTTAAAAAAAACAGTAGAAATGCAGTTTAATTTTTTAAGTTATATTTGATGAATAGTTTGGTTTTAAATTTATGTTTAAATCCTGTATAATATATAGTAGTGTAGTGTACTTCCTTCTTTATAGGTACCATCTAAACCATCTGCTTATGTTTCACATGTATTGAAACCACTTGAAGATTTCCTTGTAGAAAACCAACAATTTTTATCATCAAAATGGAAAAATGAGTGGACTTGTCGGATTTTGAATGGAGTGACACAGCAGTAAGTATTAACTTAAATTACACTCTCCAACAACTTAATAAACATTTTCTGCTTATTATAATTTTTTTCTCTTTTTTTATGATTGTGAATATGACAATATGTTTTCGATTGCATTCCTGGTTTTCCAATAGTTAAAAATAATGAGATTTAAGTGTGAATGTTCTATATCCATACTTATTATCAAATGTTTATCTAACTGAAAAATGAGAACACATCCCCTTGCCAAAGTTCATAAATCATCTCAGAACAACAAATCATTTGTGTAATCATTTGATTGTGTGTGGCACACAATAAATTAGGATACTTTAGTGGAAAATTAATATTTTGCATTTATGATTATTGTGATTGCCGCAAACCTAATACTGGGTATAGTTACTCATCACAATTCCATCAATCCCTAATATCTTTTCTCCATTGCTTGAACCTCTTTATAGAAGTACTCTCCATTCATAAAACCTAAATTTAGTTTGACAAAAACTAACTATGAGTGAAAATAATGTAGTATTCGTGAAAATAGTGTCCCCCCAGTCTTTTGTATTGTTTAAGCAAATGTTCAGGAACCTCTGTAATTACTTCTGCTCTTATTATTACCTAGAAACCTAAGCACTACAAACCTAAATGCTTTCAGGTCATTCTTTTATTCAGCTGTGATGTTGGAAAGCCTAATAGACCCACCATTGAAATATATTGTGCATTAATTGCCAGTTTGAGATTAATGGTTGTACCTCGGTCTACCTTCCTAAATATATGCAGTCTTACTTCTGTAGTTTTGGAAGCGATATGTACCTGTTTTCACAGAGTTAAGTGAAAAAATGCCATTGGATGAGGTGGTGCTGTTATTGTAATCATGTTTGCTTATGCTTGTGAGCAGGCCTCAAGAAAATCATTCAAGATCTAGATGACTTTGCCAAAAGTTAAAAAAATCTGAAAAAAAAAAAATGAATTATGAAACAGCCATTATGCAATAATATGTAATGAGGTGAAAGTACCGGTGTTTACCTTGCTTATTAACATGCATGCCCTCGAATAAACTAAATTGAGGGGCCCATCAAGCTCTCAGCTGCCCACATCAACGCCAGAGCTTGCACTTGGGCATCGCGTGACACAGAGACAACCCCTAAGGCAGAATGCGCTGGTCCCGAAGGAACTAGTAGTTGTTGGTGACTCTATTGTCAGGGAAACGGGGAACATGCTTTGTAAAAAAGATAGGTGGAACAGGACCAGGGTATGTCTGCCAGGGGCAAAGGTTGATGACGTTGTAGAGCGAATATCATCTTTTAAGGGCACAAAAGGTGATATAGTTGTACACGTTGGCACTAATAATATTAAGAGTAGGAAACCGGCAGAATTACTTAACAAGTACAGGTCACTGTTGAACAAAAGCCGAGAATTAGGGTTGAATTTGAAAGTGTCTGCAATTCTGCCCAGACACGATAGGAGGGAGTATATGATGAGAGCCTTGTCGATCAATTCGGCCCTGGAAAGATTGTGCAAGGCTCAAGGGGTAGAATTTTTTTCAGCCTGGACTGTACTTGTTAACAGGAGAGATTGCTTCTACAGGGATGGGATACACTTAAATAGAAAGGGTGCAAGAATATTTGCTGATGCTATCGAGGCAGTGTTAGGTGGGTCGGAAAACTGCTAGCTTGGGGGGAGACAAAGACCAATAGATTGACAGTAGCCACTGGCAGAGGTGAAAGAGATTCTTGCACTGCTTCTATTAGAATGAGCAGAAGCCTGAAAAACAAGATGCATGGTATTTCAGAGACTGCTAGGAGCCATTGCGGTACAAGTAAACACATGGGTTGTGTTAGGGTAGCTAAGAATAGAAACAGGTGCAGGTATACTTGCGTGTACACCAATGCTAGGAGTTTAGTAAATAAATTTGATGAATTTGAGGTATTACTCAAAACATCGAAGGCAGATATTGTTGGGATATCAGAGACGTGGTGTCACACAGATATAAGGGATGCAGAACTGCAATTTGGGGAGTACAAAGTCTACAGAAAGGATTGACAGGATAGGAAGGGAGGAGGGGTTATGCTATTAGTTAAGAAACACATAAAAACCAAGGAAGTGAAGCCAGTCGACATCGCTGGACAGTGCAGTGTGGAGTCAGTTTGGTGTGACATAAACATTGGGAGATCAAAATTGAGAGTAGGAGTGTGCTATAGGCCTAATGACTCTGATGAGTATAATAAGGAACTGTACAGGGAAATAGAGTGGGCCAGTAAATCAGAGTGTCTTATAATGGGAGATTTTAATTTCCCAGATATTGACTGGAATTTGGGGGCTGGTTACTCACACACTAGCAGGACTTTTGTGGATTTATTGGATGATTGTTTTCTACATCAGCATGTTCGGGAGGCAACTAGAGGGAGTAATACTCTTGATTTGATTATCAGCAGTGATTCTTCATGCATTAAGAATCTGCAGATAAATGAACCACTAGGTGGCAGTGATCACAGTGTGCTGAAGTGGGATTTACTCAAAGAGGTAACTACCATTAGGGGTAAAGGGAAGGGTTATTGCTTCCGTAAAGGCGACTATGATGGACTGAGACAGTATTTAAATTCTATACAGTGGGACCAACTGATGATGTTACCAACAGCAAATTCAAAATGGGAAGCATTCAAAGAACTTATCTTGGAAGCTACTAGGCTTTACATACCAACTAAGAAATATTGTTCAAGGTTTAGGCCAAAATGGATGTCAGATGAACTAATGAGGCATATGGCAGAGAAGAAAAATGCATGGGATACATACAAATTAACACATGACACAGAAGCCTATGATAGATACAAGTTGATATGCAACCAAGTTACAAAGGAGGTTAGGCAGGCGAAGGCAGATTACGAGAAATCCTTGGCAAGGGATGCAAAGAAAAACAGCAAAGAGTTCTTTACTTATGTAAACTCTAGAAGGAAGGGGATGAATCAGATTGGTCCACTTGATATTGATGGGTCAAGTGTTGATGATCCTGCTCAGGTAGCTAACAAACTAAATGAATATTTTGCATCGACATTCACACATGAGGAGTTATTCAGCGAGGGGAATGCCAGAGGTGTATTCAACTCTAGCAGTAAGCTACAGAATCTTGAAATAACTGGGAGTAAAGTGGAGGAGAAACTGTTGAAGATAAACACAAGAAAGGCACCCGGGGTGGATGGGATCTATCCAGTTATATTAAAGGAGGCAGCAAAGGAAGTAAGCAAACCCTTAGCCATAATTATGAGAGCTTCCTTGAACTCAGGGGAGGTACCCATAGACTGGAAATGTGCAAATGTGACCCCAATTCACAAAGGAGGATCAAAGGCTGACACAAGTAATTATAGACCTGTGAGCTTAACGTCTGTTCCAGGAAAATTAATGGAGGCACTGGTTAAAGAAGCACTGCAGGATCATTTAGACAAGACTTCAGTTATAGCTCAGACACAGCATGGTTTTGTTAAGGGGAAGTCTTGCCTGACCAACTTGATTGGATACTATGATGCAGTCACAAAAGAACTGGATGCAGGGAATAACTTTGATATTATATACTTGGATCTTAGAAAGGCTTTTGATACTGTTGCACATGGAAGACTGCTACACAAATTGGAGCAGTGTGACATTGGAGGCAAATTGCTGCTATGGATAAAGGGGTGGTTGAGGGGGAGAAGACAGAGAGTGGTAATCAATGGACACTGCTCATCGTGGACTGATGTTATTAGTGGAGTCCCTCAGGGCTCAGTGTTGGGTCCATTATTGTTTTCTGTATTTATAAATGATATTGATGATGGTATATCGGGCTTAATGTCCAAGTTTGCAGACGATACAAAGGTTGGCAGGGTTGTCAAGGACACTACTGACACTAGCTGCTGCAACAGGATCTGGAAAGGTTGAGCAGATGGGCTGAGAGGTGGCAAATGAAGTTTAACATTGACAAATGTAAAGTACTACACATGGGAAACAGCAACCCCAGAGCAACGTATCAACTCTGTGGTACTACACTGACAGTGGTAGAGAATGAAAGGGACTTGGGGGTGGTTGTGCAGGCAGATATGAAGTTCTCTGAGCAGTGCAGACGGACTGAAAGAGTAGCTCGTGGAGTATTGTCAATGATATACAGGAATTTTTCCAGCAGGGATAAGGAGGTGATTATTCCATTGTATAAGGCGATGGTCAGGCCACACCTAGAGTACTGTATACAGGTCTGGAGGCCTCATTTCAAGAAGGATGTAGAGCTGCTGGAACGAGTACAGAGAAGGGCAACAAGATTAGTGAATGGAACAAAGGGGTGCTCTTACGAAGAAAGGCTTAAGTTTTGCAAATTACAGTGTCTGGAGACTAGGCACCAGCGAGGTGATCTGATAGAGGTGTATAAAGCCTTGAATGGTTTAAGCATGCTCAATGCTGATGGGATTCTTCCTCTAGCTCAGAAAAATTACCTGAGAGGGCATAAATTCAAATTGAGGAAAGACAGATGTAGGATAGACGTGCGGAAATTTGCCTTTAGCCAGCGGGTGGTTGGTTGGTGGAACAGACTTCCATCCCTTGTGGTGGAGGTTGATAGCCTAAATAAGTTTAAGGCTCAGCTGGACAGGTATTTTGAACGAACAGAGGGGTGAAGTGGAAGTGGGTTTTTTTTTTTTTTTTTTTTTTTGGCTGATGCTGCATAAGCGTGCTTTCTTGCATCAAATGCCTCTACTAATGCTAATGCTAATGTGGTTCATATAAGGCAAACTCTGCAAAGCAGTTAATATCAATCAACTTGATACTGTGATATTGGATGGTTTATTGGTAATTGAATTCTGTGGAAATTAAAAGCTTTTAATGCATTGTGTGCCATAATTTTCAGAATGGTCAGAGAGCAAAGTTTCCGGCATCCCCCTCCCCCCATACTTCTCCTTCAACCCATGCACGGTACTAAGTACTATAGGTTTTGATACCTTTTGTGTTTGGGGTTTTCATAAAAAAAATAAAAATAAAAACATTCCAAAATCCTTAACGTTCTAAAAATTTTTAATTAATGGTTGAAAAGTAAGTCTGGGATTCATAGTGAAAAGTGGACACTTTTAACTATGGGCTGAGCTGTATCAAAGCAAAACTCTAAATTTCATGAGCCTTTACTTTTATACCACTTTTATATTTGACCACTTAAGAATGACTACTTATGTGTTATGTCACAACACTTCGGTCCTTTTTGAATGTTTATATGGTTTTTAGATGCAGAAATCCTTTTAAATTTCTTTACATTATTTAATTTTCACTTATATTAAATTAATTATAAATGATATCTTAACTATTACCATTGTACCAAAGCAACTTAATCGAAATTGAAATCGAAAAAAGCACAAGGGATGATAAATTACTGGGACACTCTTCGACCATTATGCATGCAAACACCATTCTGTAAGATAAACAGTATAGCATTTTTATGAATGAAAAATCTTTGAATATTTATTTTATTTTATTTTTCTGTGATCAACTAAAGAAAGTATGAAATTTGCTGTATTTATGCTGATTATGAAACAAATTATGAAATGCTCTCTTAATTTTCATGCTATTTTAACAAATGGCCTGATATAGCTGAGTGGTAAATGCAGGCATACTGTAGTATGTGCATTTCATTTGAACGTGGTTTAAACCCATATGAATTCTATATAAAACGTTCTTTTCTTCTATATCTTGTAAACTCTTCTGACATCACGTTACTGTTCCACAGTACAAAAAAAGGAGGACGCAGAGATGGGGGGGAACCCTAGTGTTGTCAGCAACTAACACAGTACAAAAAGGATGCAAAAACTACAGCCAGTTATGCTATAACATGATGTTCCTAAAAATCTCTGCATTGTGGTATTTCACGCATTTAAAACAACAGAACTTATGGGAAAAATAGGAATAGGGGCAGAGCACTCAAAAAAATGTTCATCTGGTTAGTAAAACACTAAAAAAGAGTTATAAACCCAATAAAATTGCTAACACATGTTTAAACATCTTAAATTGCAGGACATGCACATGGAACGGGACCTGCTCAAAACCATCATCAGCAGGAAATGCAAATACCTAGGTCACATCGCTAGGAACCAACAAAAATATCACCTACTACCACTCATCCTGGAGGGAAAGATCGAAGGCAAGAAACGCCCAGGCAAACTGAAAATGGCATGGCTAGATAACATCAACACCAGGCTTCACATGACAACAGCACAAATTCTACACGCAGCGCTAGACAGAGAACAATATCAAAACGAAGTCACAAACGCCATTCGGCAGCATTAAAGAAGAAGAAGAAGAAATTTCTAATGAATAAATAAATATTCCAGTAAATATAACACTTTACCTTGACAAGGTATCTTGTATTGGTCGGAGACTATATATACTTACATACATAGCTTAATTAATACTTTAATATGTGCATACTAATTGATATTTCTATTCACTGACATTTTTTTTTTTTTGGATAAAATTTAAAACAGTAAAAAAAGATAAACAATCAACAATGACGAACATGGCACGCACAAGTGACATATGGAGTAACAAGTTTACTAAGCTTAAAAAAGAGGAATGAAGAGAAGATTCTGAAAATTTTTATTTAAGTTTTTTATATGATTGAAGATTTCATGGAAGGGAAAACATATTTCACCGTAATGTAAAAACTCAAATTCCAGCTATCAGTATTATCACAAATACAATAAGATTGAGTTTACTACCCATTTATAATAGATTTCACTAACAGAAAAGCCCAATAAACCGAGAACTTCAAATTGTTTTTATTGTTTTATGGTAGTGACCTCCAGAAATGTGCTCCTCTGCTCACGCTGTCATGCCTCACCAAATTTCTGTCAAACAGAAAAATGTGAGCTCCTGAAAACATGAGTCAGCCTACAGTATCACCTGTTATTTTTTGAATACAGTGAATGACAACAGTGTATCTCTGACCAATACAACTACAGTAAATGAGAAATATAGCTCTCACACATTTGACATTTTTTAAGCTTCATAAACTTGTATGCATTGCTGTGCAGTTTGCTGCATTCAGCTTTGTGCTGGGTTTTGCATTCACCTGGTGTTGTTCGCAGATGAAATTGTGCATGAGCCAGCACAAAAATAACATTGTACTAGCATTGTTCCCTAATATATCACTTGTGTTAGAGCAAATTTGCATTGCTAAAATGCATGTTATAGCAGAACTGACTATTATGAAGTGTAAACAAAGTATAAAACTAGAATGAATGTAGAGTGTAACTGAGAGTATGAGTCTAACAGATTTTCTCTCCTGCCCCCCCCCCCCCCAGATTAACTGGTGGGCACTTGCAGACGCTGATCAGTAGGGCTTGACCCTTGACAGTGTGGGATTTAGCACCAAAAAAGGAGCTCCAACATAGGGACCCTTTCCCTATGATCTTTCATTTTTACCATCTGGGGTGGTTGTTCCTCACTTCCCCCACCCTGGGTCAGCACCCTCCCCTTTTTTCCTGATGGGTCACCACCACTGCCAACTATCAATTCTCATCCCCAGGACAGGATGGGCATCCTGAACTGGGGGTCCCCTTGATTTTTCCTCTAGTAGTAGAGGCACCCACTCAGGTGGGTGCCTCTACTACTACTGCCCCCTATCCTTCTACCCCTTTTCCCCCACCATCTCTTCTCAGTTTCACTTTTTTTTAACTATTCTCTCCATGCCTGTAGCCTTGGCTATCTCAGGGTTCTCCCCACCAGTGCTTTATACTGGTGGGGAGAACTGCTGGACTGCCTACTGCCTGGACTGCCTCCTCGTGGCTCTGGACAGTAAACAAGAGGTTTTTGTGTGAAAGCACAGGCCCCTAGACTAAGAGGCTGGCTAAACAACATAACCCACACTAACACTACACGAACACTCACTAACTGACATAAATCTAGTCTTTTGTTTCTATTCATCATATTGCTTGACACAGAGTTGGGGGGAACCCCCCTCCCAGAGCTGCATTACAAATAACGCTATACACACACATTACAAGGAGGTCAAGTGCTAGCTCCAGGCCCCCCCCCCTGCTCAAAGGAAATCCACCTCCCATCATCTACCCTTCTTAGAGAAAGGAACCAAAAAAAGCCTAATCCAGATTAAGTTCTCCAATGTTAAACATGTGAAATGCTTCATGCAGAACAACCGAAGCCTAAAGAACAAGGTCAGTGCTCTGATTGATATGCTTCAAAGTGCGGATTACGATTTTGTTGTCATTATCGAAACCTGGCTTTGTGATGACATGGACATCATGCCTCAGTTATCAGTCAATTCTGGCAAACAGGAAAGATAGGAAAGGAGGTGGAGTCTTAATCTGCCAGAGGCAACAGTCCCCTTTAATCAAATCTTGGGCATACCCTGGTAGCAATTTTGAGGCCATTTTTGGCTACTACTTAGTCTGTGGAATCCAGTTGCTAGTCCGGAGTTTACATACCTCCACCTGTTACAGACCAGTGCATTATTAACTTATCTGCCTGGCTCTTGACCTCAACCTGGCCCTGCCACCTGTATCAAAGCTCCTTGATAGATTAATTTCAGGTCTGTCAAATCTCAATATCTATGGCATCTATATCCTTTACAGAGAAGCTCCATTACAGAGAATTTTCTCCAGCTATGACAGTGTAGAAGCTGTAATCAGCTCTAATTCGACATTTAGCTGCAACCACAGACCAATTGAAGCATCTCTGACCCTCATGGAAAAAAGAATGCTGTAACCAATCGATCCTGATTCAAAAGATTAGGATCTGTAATCCAAAATACTTAAAAATTGAAATATCGATCAAACTCTTTGGGCTTTAACCCTCGAAAGTTCTCAGTGAAATTGATATTGAGGAAGCAGCATTTTGGTTTCAGAGATGGCTGTCGTTGATTACAAGAGTGGCCATGTCAAGAGTAAATGTCACCTGCCCTTGCTCAAAGCCATGGTGGTCCAACATCCTTATGCGCCAATTTAAAGAAAATTAACAACTACATGCTCAATTCAAGAGGCTACCTTCAGAAAAATCATACTCAGCTTATTTTCTAGCCAGAAGCACCTTCCAGAAATCCAAGTAGCTGGCAATCGACATGTCAGTGGAGAAGAGGATAGCCTGTGGACAGCGAGCCTGATTAACCAATCAAATCCAGTCAAACATTCGTTAGACCTGGCCAAATAGAGCGATCATGTAATTCGAGTCTTCAAAACAGACAGAGGAGTGGCAGGCTTCTCCTAGAACAGTGCCCACTATGACATAACTAACCTCACTAAAGTGTTGCTGTGCAAAGAGGAGCTAAACAGCGCCATTAGTGCCCTGGCCAATAAGCAAACGATGGGAAGCGACTCTATTCCTACCTTTTATCTTAAAAATCGCTCCGACTTCATCCACAAGGAGCCAACAAAGCCATACAACAGAATGTGACAGCAGGGTGTCATCCCAGTTGCTTGGCTGAATTAAAAGTCGTCCCAGTTCCAAAGGTGCAAAACCCCAACTCAGCTATTGACTACAGGCCAATTTCTATTTCCTCACCTTTTCTGAAATGCCTACAGAAGTGCATTTTCAAAGCTGTCACCAATTAGATCCTTTCCCAATGAACTCAGCACACACACTTTGCACTCTCACAAAGATCACCAATAAAATGTCTACAGACTCTAAATTTGAAAACCCTTCAGGTCTGGGAACAAGCCTCTGTTCTTCATGCTGTCTTCCCGGATTGAAAGCTGGTTTTCACTCCATGCAGATTAATCCTCTCATGTACCTCCTGGAGAACTACTGCTGTTTCACAGGTAATGTCTCTAAGCTCCTTAGATCTAAGTCTATTCACCAAGAGATTCCTCATCTTCCAGTGAGGGAATCACTGCATCACCAAACAGGTGGAAGTCGGTATGCAGAGTGTGTTTAGCATCAAATGGCACCAGGGGTTTCCCCCCATCTCCACATAGTATACATTGTGGGTGTGAAACAGAGCACTATCAATGCCAGAGATTTAAAGGTGTATGGATTTTGTATATGTGTAGCGGTGTTGCTCTGGTCATTTAGCCACTGGGCTAAATGGGACCCAATATTGCCCACATCCACAGACCAGATACACCAGTATTATAGTTATTTATTCTGGCAGGTCCTGCCACCTAATTTCCTGAGATTTCAGTGGCTAGGACCTAAAAAAAAAAAAAAAAAACACAATGCTATAGATAGGGGTCAGCCAAAAGGAGTACTAGTTACGCAATTTGATATTATTAAGTTTTTGGGTGTAGAGCTCAAGCAATTTAGAGATGATTTGAACACTAGTTGTAAGATAGAGGGGGGACTGAAGACTGGGGGGAAAAGACAAAGATATGGGGTCCATAGAGAAGATGACCCCCAAGGCAGTTTAGCAAGCCCAAGCCCCTCCAGAGAGAGAAAAGAGCAGTGGTGAGGGGATGAGGAGACCAGGGGGTCACCTTCCCTTCTTGCCCGGGAAGTGGAGGCAAAGAACCACCCAATGGAACATGGCTAAGAAGGCCTAATGGCAGTAGCTGAGCTGTGCTGGTGGAATATCACACCTGGGACGAAGGTACCATCCTGGCCAGTGTCAGAATCCCATACCATGCCAGCTAGGAACAGCGAACAGCATGGTGTCAACATGGATGACTTTGGGGGTCCATAAGGTTCCCATGGCCATCTGTCTGTCTGCTTTTCACTCCAGTTCTCATTCATACTACCATACTTTAAAAACCTGTAGCTTAATAGAGGCTGGAATAGAACATGCAATTTATATAATTTGCTCTCACCCCTTTTTTTTTTTTTTTATATTTTATATTTTATAGTTTTCTTACTGTACGTTTCCAGGCAATCTTTTATAGTTTTTACATTTTAAAGTTTTTTTTATACTTTTTTTTTTGTTCCATTCATCCATCATTCTCATTCACACTAGGGGGTATGTTGTCAATTTAAAACAAAGTAATAATTAAACAAGTAAATAATTTAAAGAAAGCTCACACTGATTTAAATGACATGCAAATAATCAAATTTAGGAGAATATTTATCTACATATCTAATTGAACAATGAAACAAAAACACACACATTTATATAACAATTATACTAGTTCTGAAACTTTTTGAACTAACTTCCTATCATACTTTTACATTCTGCTTTTGACATTTGTACCTTCAACACACTATTTCTCGCATTCATTCACTCATCCAGGCACATACTTTTCACCCTTACATGCACACAGTCCATTTCACTCAGGCTCCACATTCACCCAACAACATACTCATCCTTTACTTTCACACAACTAATTTCACTCAGTTTCCACATTTACTCTTTCAGCACTCACCCTTTCTCACACATTCATCCCAACAGTCATACATTATCATTCACTCACCTTTCCTAGCATTTCCTTTCATACTTTCACCTTTACGTTCACTCATCCTTTCACTCCAGTTCTCATTCATTCATCCTCATTCATACTAGCATACTTCAAAAATCTGCAGCTTAATAGTTTTTTTCCAGTTGACAGGTAACCCTGGCTGCATGTCTATACCAGTCTCTTTAAAGTCCTTTCCATGAGTGTTTTCAAGGTAGGGAATTCAGTCTATTTTGGTTAGACATATGTTAAAATGAGGGAGTGCCAGCCTGCCTTTATTCCCATCAGTCACATTGGTTATTTTGCTACCTCATGATCCCCTGGCAGTGAGTCAAAGGGGTCCCCCAGAGGCAGGGTGTCAAATCTGATAAAGTCCGGTAATTTCCGAATCAATTCGGGTATGTTCAGTCATGTAGAGATTTTGCCATTCACTGGGCATTGGGAGGGAAATGGGCTGGTTATATATTTTGGTCTATTGATTTGGTACAGTGGCTGGTTGAAGAGCCTGTCTCTTCAAGTTTCAGCAGATATCAAAAATATTTTGAGCGTACTTGGTGAAGGCCTTGTAAAATGGCTCCTTCATGATGAATTGGTGTTCTTGGCCCCTAGGAAAGGGTCCAATTTCTGTGATTAACTGTCTACATTGATTACACAGCCAAATAGAACGTGTCCAATCCTCAATTTTGCCATAGATACAGTGGGGGTCATTGGCTAGTCCCAAAGAGTGCAATTTAGCTTTAAGAGATCCATGACCTGTCAACAGGTATAAAGTTCTAGAGCATACCACTTAGATGGTTTTGGTCTAACCATAGCCACCTGTGGAAAAAAACGTTTTGGTAGTAGCACCTTTAGTCTTTTGCTCCCATTCAGTTTGCCATATCTGCTGATGTAGTTGTGTGGCAATTGGTTGTTTCTCTGCCCTGATGTCATTGGCAAAGTCTGGGGTTATGCCTAGGAAACCCATGGAGATTCCTTTTTTAAGTCTATAATATAGCCCTTTTTTTTTTTGCAATTTCAAGGTGCAATGGTAGGGTACCTGCCAAAACTTGCAGGGCTGGTTACTAACTGTACAGCATGCTCTAGTTATTGTTAATAAGATTATTCTTTGAATGATATTTAATTTTGCTCTATTTCTAACTATGGATGTGTGATGGAACCATGCACCAGCACAATAGGAGATTACAAGTAAAAACACTGCTGGCACCTCCGTAGCCAAGTGGGCAGGAGTAGCAGCACGTAGCACACGCTTCTTGATTAGACCAGGGTTCGAGCCCGTGACCACCAAATATGGAGGATGTGGAAAGGTCAGGGAATGACCACCGCATATCCCCGGAGCAATATGGCCTTAGTTGCTAATGCTCCTAAAAACCAAATAACAACAACAAAACACTGCTCGGTAAATGAGTGCCAGAGTTCTGTGCTTGAGACCCCAATCGGCTCAGCTGATTCTGGCAACAATCTGGCATAGTTTTGGACTTTTTTTAGCCAAGTATGTCAAGTGTGGATAGTGCTAATTTGTAATCTAGAATTATGCCTAGTATTTCACTGGTAGTCATCTTATATTTAGGTTTCCTTTCAGTAAGATACATTTAGTTTTTTCTGCCGAAATTTTGAGCATGTGAGTTATTGCCCATTCCAGCAGTTGAGTACCATGTGTGCTCTTTCTTCCACCACCCTTCTGGTGTTACCTTTTACCAATAAGACAAGGGTGTCATCAAAGGCAACCCTATCTGTAGGACCTAAATCTTTTGTCAGGAATTCATCAAGCACTGTGGGCCAAAAGAATGGACCTAGTACTGAACTCTGGGCAGCATTTTGTAACTGGGCATTTTATTTCTTTGAACTGTTCGTACTGCTACATGGCTGTTACCAAGATAGGTGTTTATACATTGATATAGATTTTTTTGTTACTTTTGTCTGGCAGAGTCTTCTGTGGATACTTGGCCACCAGAGGGTGTCAGATGCACCAGCAAAGTCAATAGATATTGCCAGCTTGTATTTTTGATCACTATTATTTACTATTGTGAGGATATAGTGCATGGCATCCTCAGTTGAGGACCCTTTCTTGAAACCAAATTGCTATTCAGAATTTAGGTTGGCTTCAGTATAATATAAATTAAGTCTGTAGAAGAGTGGGTGTTTATTATTTCTCTTAGAACAGGCAATAAAGATATAGGTCTGAATGATTAGGTTCAGTAGGATTTTTTCCCAGATTCTTTAAGATTAATCTAATTATAGCTAGTTTCCATGCTTGTGGGAATAAATCCTCAGCTAAAAAGTGATTAAATAAGTCTACTAGAGTATCAGGTGAAATTTTTCCTAACTTTTTAATGGTTTCTATTTTAATTAAGTCAGGTCCAGGGCACTTATTGTTTTTAGTTTTTAAAGAGTGCTGCTTGAAGTTCTTCCATGGTGAAGGGTGGTTCTATTGACATATTGCTATAATTTAAATGATGTCACTCCGAGCCTGGGTTAATCCCTGGTTCTCAGACCATAATAAATGATCTAATATGTTAATTACAGTCTGCCTAAGTGTGAGTTGGGTTTCCTTCCGTCTTAATTGTGGAGTTCACCACATCACCTCTTGGCAGTTTGTTGATGACAATCCTGTAGACCACACCCCAAGGGTCAGCATTACCAGACGTCCCCACCAACATTCCTTCTTTTTTGCCCTTATTAGAGCAGTATATGAGTTTCTGAGAGTCCTATAGGAATCGCTCAGAGCATCAACCTCATTCTTTGGCCAAGTTGCCCTTGCTCTCTGGAAGTGTTTTCTGGCCTGGTGCACCCTTCACCAGAGTAAATCAAGTTCAGGGCACCACCAGTGAACGATATTTTTCTTCGGTTTTCTTTTGGGTATTGCTAGTGGAAGCATAGTTGTGACATTTAAGCTGTGTTCATCTGGGCTATAATTGTTGTTATGGGTCTGAGTCTTGCTGTTCTGTTTGGTTTTGGATTTCACCTGTGAAGGTCTGCCAGTTGACTTCCTTTACGTTGTATCTGATTATATCTTGGGGTGGCTGTATCTGGCTGTCTGTCTCTTTAAGGTAAAAGTTATAGCCCTATGGTCTAGGGGTCCCACATTTCGTGCTCGCTGTCTGTTTCCAGTGCATTTTTAGTTTTGTTTCAAAATCAGCATCTTGTGTACTTTTGCACTTTTTTTTTTTTTTTTTGCATTTGTTTGGAATTTCTTTATATCTTAAATAGTTTATAAGATGTTAGGAGACATCGAGAGCTATCTGGCAATTCTAAAGTTATGCTAAAATTCACAGAATAACTGGAGATATTAGCATTTAAAGTTGTGGGTGGGATAGAAGTTTCTGGACTTTTTAGTTCTATAACAAAGAAAACTATTTTAATTTCATATAAAATCCGTGAATTTAATTTATATTAATGTATGCTATATGATAGATAAGTTCTATTTCACTGTTTATAATGGTAATATTTCCACAGTTCTGAACCTATATTGAAAAAATAGTAGGTGGCTACTGCACAATTTCTACCACTAGCGATATGGTGATCACCAAGCAACGTAAATGGGTCAGAAATGTGGAAATAAGCCAATATTATAACAAGAAAAACACTTACTTGTGATTCTTCAACTGCAGGCATGAATACTTACCTTTAATTTCCTTCTGATCCATGTTGGAAAATGTCATTGGGTTATTGGGACCTCCTTCCTCCAAAACAATCACGCACTGCTCACCACATCGGTATACCCCAATGTGGATGTTTGTTGGCACTGCTATTTTCAGCAATATTTCTACTGCTAATGAATGAGATACCTCCATTTATTGCCTGCATCGATGATATTGTATGCTATTTATCAAGCCCTGCTAAAACCTCACCAGACCTGGCAAAGGATTTGTTGAATTCTGTTACCCTCAACAAATATCTATGCTCCTCCTCCTCCTGTGGATACACTGCCTTTTTTGGGCTAAAACTAAACTCAGAAAAATCAAAATATATCATCTTCTCACCTAGAGCACAAGCAGACCTCAATCCAGTAGCGTCAATGGAGCCCTCAATTGTGATGCATCTCGTCACCACTCATTCAGTTAAATTCTTAGGGGTAATAATGGACAAAAAAATCACTTATAAGGGGCTATAGCAACTGCACTCAAAAGTGCTACGTGTTTACTGGGGCATGAAACTTGACCTCTCTCTGTGGATCTCACAATAAAGAAACAGCTATGGAAATTTCTCCTCTATTACTTCAGCTCAATTACCGGTTATGGTATTGATTTCTAGTCCACAGCTCCTTTGTCCAGCCTTTTGGAGTCTAGAATTCTGGATCCTGAAATGGACCAACAATTGGGCTCACCTTGTCTATATGACTTCAAAATCACAGTGTAAAAATCTAAGCTATACCCCTGCCCAACACTTCACATATGTGTGCGCGGAAGTCCACAATGCCACTCAATTTGCTCCGCTGTTCATGACTATCAACATCTTGGTAGTCTGGGCTGGAAAATCTCAGATAGAGCTCTCACAAACCCTCCAATACTCTGCTCAAATCTGCAGAAGCTCTCGACCTTCAAGCGGCACTTTCCCAACAGCATCATCCGTGCACTGAGCTCTACCGACATTGATTTCAATCTGTGGTCCAATGATTTGGCCTATAGAGGTAAAATGAGAAAATCCATATTCACATGCCATGAGCATTCCTGCAACTGTCATTAGAACTAATACTGACTCAAAGTGAAAGTTCTCTAGACTGTCTCAATCTGTTCTATCAGGTTATACCTAGATTGTACTCTCCAGTATTGCCATATATCATAAATATCTCAGAATAGTAGTAGTAGTAGTAGTAGTGGCGGCATGTGATGCAAGAAAGCAAGTGTATGAGCTTATGCAGCATCAGCCAAAAAAAAAAAAAAAAAAAAATCACACCATTCCCTCCAAACGCCTTTCCAGTTCCTCCTTAAATTTATTCAACCTATCAACTTCCACAACGACAGATGGAAGTTTGTTCCAGCAATTAACCACCTGCTGGCTAAAGGCAAATTTCCGCACATCTATTCTACATCTGTCCTTTCTTAATTTGAACTTATGTCCCCTTAGGTTCGTAATCTGAACAAGTGGAAGGATCCCATCAGAATTCAGCGTGCTCAACCCATTCAAGGCCTTATAGACCTCAATCAGATCACCGCGCAGGTGCCTAGTCTCCAGCCACTGCAATTTGCAGAACTTAAGCCTCTCTTGGTAAGAGAATCCCTTCATTCCCCTCACCAATCGTGTTGCTCTTCTCTGTACACGCTCAAGCAAATCTACATCCTTCCTAAAATGAGGCCTCCAGACCTGTACGCAGTACTCAAGGCGTGGCCTGACCATTGCCTTATACAGAGGGACAATCACCTCCTTTTCCCTGCTAGCAAAATTCCTATATATCATTGACAAAACCCCATAACCTGCCCTAGCAGCCTGTCTGCATTGCTCAGAAAACTTCATATCTGACTGCACAATTACTCCCAGGTCTTTTTCATTTTCTACCACCTTAAGTGTAGTACCACACAGTTGGTACGTTTCTCTGGGGTTACTTCTACCAATATGCAGTACTTTGCATTTGTCAAGGTTGAACTTCAGTTGCCACTTCTTAGCCCATCTGCCCAAATTATCTAGATCCTGTTGCAATAGCACACTGCCATTACTGTCATTAACAACCCTGCCAACCTTTGTGTCATCTGCAAACTTCGACATTAAGCCTGATATACCTTCATCAATATCATTGATAAATACACAAAACAACAGTGGACCCAACACCGAACCCTGTGGGACTCCACTAATAACATTAGTCCACGAAGAGCAGCACCCATTGATTACCACCCTCTGTCTCCTCCCACTTAACCATCCTTTTATCCATTGTAGCAACTTACCCTTAATACCATTTTGCTCCAATTTGTACAGTAGTCTTCCATGTGCAACAGTGTCAAAAGCTTTCCTGAAATCCAAGTATATGATATCAAAATTATTTTTTGCATCCAGTTCCTTTGTGACCACATCATAATAATCAATCAAATTTGTCAGACAAGACTTTCCCTTAACAAACCCATGCTGTGTTTGAATTATTGCTGCAGTCTTGTCTAGATGATCCTGCAATGCATCTTTAATCAGTGACTCCATTATTTTACCTGGAACAGAAGTTAAACTAACTGGTCTGTAATTACTCGTGTCACCCTTCGATCCACCTTTGTGAATTGGGGACACATTTGCACATCTCCAGTCCGTGGGAACCTCCCCTGAGTCCAAGGATGCTCTCATAATTATGGCTAAGGGTTTGCTTAGTTGCTTTGCTGCCTCCTTTAAAATAACTGGATAGATCCCATCCACCCCAGGTGCCTTTCTTATGTTTAACTTCAACAATTTCTCCTCCACTTTGCTCTCAGTTATTACAAAATCATTAAGCACACTGCTACAATTTGATAACGTTCTTCCATTTTCAAACTGTAATAATTCCTCACGTGTGAATGTAGATGCAAAATACTCATTCAGTTTGTTTCTATCTGAGCAGGATCATCAACAGTCGAACCGTCGATGTCAAGTGGACCAATCAGATTCATCCCCTTCCTTTTAGAGTTTATATAAGTAAAGAAATCCTTGCTGTTTTTCTTAGCATCCCTTGCCAAAGATTTCTCGTAATCCGCCTTCGCCTGCCGAACCTCCTTTGTGACCTGATTACAGACTAGCTAATATCTGCCACAGGCTTCTGCGTCACCTGATAATTTATATGCATCCCATGCATTTTTCTTCTCTGTCACGAGTCTCATTAGTTCATTTGATAACCATTTAGGCCTAAACCTTGAACAATATTTCTTAATCGGTATATAAAGCCTAGTAGCTTCCACGATTAATTCCTTGAATGCTTCCCACTTAGAATTTACTGTTTGTAACATCGTCAGTTGATCCCACTGTACAGAATTTAAAAACTGTCTAGACCACTGTACTCCCCTTTACGGAAGCAAAAACCCTTTCCTTTACCCCTGACGGTAGTTACCTCTTTGAGTAAATCCCATTTCAGCACACTGTGATCACTGCCACCTAGTGGTTCCTTTATCTGCAAATTCTTAATACACGAATGATCACTGCTGATAACCAGATCAAGAGTGTTACTTTCTCTGGTTGCCTCTCGAACATGCTGCTGCAGAAAACAATCATCCAATAAATCCACAAAAGTCTGACTAGTGTGTGAGTGACCAACCCACAAGTTCCAGTCAATATCTGGGAAGTTAAAATCCCCCATTATAAGACATTCTGATTTACTGGCCCACTCTATTTCTCTGTACAATTGTTCATTGTACTCATTCAAGTCATTAGGCCTATAACACACTCCTACTCTTATTTTTCCTTTCGCAGTGCTTATCTCACACCAAATTTACTGTTTAGAATGTTAAATGTCTCCAATTAGATTGTTAGTTTCCTTAGATGAATGTAATGGGAATCGTATTCTTGTACAATTTTGTGAATAAAGAATTTTATTATTATTATCATTAACCACCAACAACCATTAACTCCGCCAACCTTTGTATCATCTGCAGAGCCTGATATGCCTTCATCACTATTGTCAGTAAATATAGGAAACACCAATGGGTCCAGCACTGAACCTTGCAGGACCTTATTAATAACTTCAGTCCACAAAGAACAATGTCCATTGATAACCACTCTGTCTTCTCTCACTATAAACCATCCCTTTATCCATAGCAGTAACTTTCCCTCAGTGCCACACTGCTGTAATTTGTACAGCAGTCTTTAGATGCAATGGTATGAGAAGTTTTATTTTGCAACAGTAGCTTCAGCAGTTCTCTTCCGCTTTCTTCTCAGTTATCACAAAATCATCTGGCTCCCTTTTAGAATTTGATAAACTTTTAGCATAAAGGCATAAATTGTTAGTGACTTTAGGCATTATTTAAATTCTATTCAATGGAAACACTTGTCAAACAAGTGCATTTGTTAAATGGGAAATGTTTAAATAGTAATTTTAAAAGCTGCCAATTGTTTTATACCATCTAAAGCATTATTGTTCCAAGCTAAGGCCTAAGTGAATAACTACTTGAACTGATTAAGATAACAGCAGAACATGGAAAGAACATAAATTATCAAGAGACTCAACCGGTGAAATACCACCACTTTGCTTATTGGAGGCTTGAAGTGGTGGAACCCATGTTTAGTCAGTGCCACTCTAGAGCTAAGTTCCGGCCAACCCTTCCCTATCTCTTCCATCATGCAGTATGATTGATGATTTTTGAGGTTATGATGAATGTCGTGGCGAGATCCAATATTCCTTACATTACGAGGGTACAGCTCTAAAACGGTGTTCGCAGGCCGGCCGCTAGATAGTACACCGGACCAAACCTATTGGTAACTCTCTAGGAGGCTTCCGGATCAGCTAGTGTATAATCTTGCTACCTCTACTCTGCCAGATAGTGACTGGAGGGAGTCCGAGTAGTGTGTATGCGGGGAGCATTGTCGAGACCACGTTATGTCAAGGATCTGGGTATATTCTTACCACATGTACGCCATATCCAAAAATTTCATTACTTCATACAGCATGTCCCACCCACTTTTTCTTACTATTGAATACACCATGAATTGTCAAAATAATAGAGCAAGCTTATCTGTGAAAAGATCTAAACCTCCCAAGGACTTCCTAATTCATTTCACAAATATACGTGGTCTCAATTCCAATCTCAACGATGTCCATTTCCACTTGCAGTCTTCCAAACCCCATGTACTTTTTCTGACAGAACCTCAGTTATCGGTTGATTCAACTACTGCTCATCTCAGATGTCCAAATTATTTGCTGTATGATTCCTTTTGCCTCAAAGGTGGTACTTGTGTATATGTCCGTTCTGATATTCCCTATCAGAGACTTGGCAATTTGGAATTTCCTCTCTTTGATCTTCTCTGGCTTAAAATCTCTCTACCTCATTGTGTCAAATTCATCTGTTGTCTCTACCGTTCTCCCAACTCCACTAATCATTTGGAGCTCTTTGACTTCCTCTCTTTGCAACTTGACTTTCTCCAGTCCAACTTTCCTAACAGTGAGGTAATTTTTCTTGGTGATTTTAACTTTCACAACTCCAGCTGGCTTCCGTTTTCTAGTTACACTGACCCAGCAGGTCGAGATGCTGAGGCTTTTGCATTTACGTACAAGAATTTCTTGTACATTTCTTTTGCATTTCTTGTTCATTTACGTACAAGAATACTGGACAATCCTAATCATACAGCCAATACGCTTGATCTTTTTCTCACAAACAACCCTTCTAAGTACAAGGTCGAAGTGAGAGGTCCTTTAGGCACTTCAGATCACAACTTGGTGATTGTCTCTTCTCCAATGGAACCTTTATCTCATGGCTATTCCCAACCTCGTATTGTTTGGCATTACAAGAATGCAAAATGGGATGACCTGCGAGACTTCTTTTCTTCTTTTCCTTGGTCTGATTACAGTTTCAAAACTTCTGATGTCAACGTTTGCTTAGATCATGTCAGTGAAATTATTCTTGCAGGAATGGAATCCTTTATCCCACACTCCACTTTAAAATCTCGTCCTTTATCTAAACCTTGGTTCTCCAACAAATGTGCTAAGGCTGTCGAAGAGAAGAATGTTGCATATTGTAACTGGCTTGTTTCTAATTCTTCAGTTTCATTTTCTGCCTACACCAAAGCTCGCAACAATTGTAAAGCAGTTATTGATCAGTCCAAACTAGAGTTTGAACAGGCTAAGAGTACAAAACTTGCTTCTTGCCCTAATGGTAGCCGAGCATTCTGGTCTCTTGCCAAAGCTATTGGCCGCAACTTTTGCCCATCTCTGCTCCCACCTCTGTCCAAACCACATGGTTCTGTTGTCACTTCAGCCAAAGATAAAGCTGACCTGCTAGCATCCCATTTTTCTTCCAGCTCATGTATTAATGATCTTGGTAAAACACCTCCCACCATTCCTAACACGCTCCATTCAATGCCTTCTGTGGTCTTCCGTCAAAAGGATATCAGAAGGATTTTGATGAATCTTGATGCTAAGAAAGCTCCAGGTCCTGATGGTATTTCTCCACTTGTTCTCAAAACCTGTGCTCCTGAACTTAATTCTATTCTTTGCCGCCTTTTTTCACTTTCTTATTCCAAAGGTGTTTTTCCTCCTGCTTGGAAATTTGCTCATATCCAGCCAGTTCCTAAAAAGGGTGACAAATCCCTCCCATCCAATTATCGTCCCATTGCAATTACTTCTACTCTTTCTAAAGTAATGGAGAAATCAATTAACCGCCAACTCTTAAACTACCTAGAAACCTTCCGTCTGATCAACGATCGCCAGTATAGATTCCGTCAGTGTCGATCCACTGGTGATATTCTGGCTTACCCATTTATGGACTAATTCAATGGAAAGGTTCGGTGAAACACAAGTAGTTGCTCTTGACATCTCAAAGGCTTTTGATCATGTTTGGCATAAAGGTCTTCTAAACAAGCTTCCATCTTATGGTTTGCCAACTGTTTTTAGTAATTGGTTATCCAGTTTTCTCTCTGATCGCTCACTGAGGGTGATGGTAGATGGCTCTCTGTCTTCTAACTTCTCCACTAATGCTGGTGTCCCCCAAGGTTCAGTTCTTTCCCCCATTCTTTTCCTTTTGTATATCAATGACCTTCTTCCATTGACTGGAAATCCTATCCATAGTTTTGCCGATGATAGCACATTGCATTCAACTTTCCATTTTGAGAAACCTTGTCTTGCTCAATCAGCTTCAACTTCTCGAAATTCTGCTAACAATTCCTTAGATGCCAATCTTCAGGTAATTCTCCAGTGGGGCAAAGACAACTTAGTTGATTTCAACCCTTCTAAAACTCAGTCTTGTCTTATATCTCGCAAAAAGGATTCTTCTGCTCCTATGCTTATCTTTAGTGACAGTCCGATTTCTAGGCAAAATGATATATCTCTTTTGAGGATTACCCTGACTTCTAATCTCTCTTGGCACAAGCACATTACAAATATTGCTTCCTCTGCATCTAAAAAACTTGGTTTTCTCTTTCGCTCTCGGCGTTACTTTTCTTCCAAACAGCTGCTCACTCTGTATAAATCGCAAATCCGCCCTGCCATGGAATATTGTTCCCACATCTGGGGTGGTGCCCCCAAAACCTCTCTCAGGCTTCTTGATTCCATTCAGAAGAGGGCAGTTAGGTTAATTAATGAATCATCTCTAACAAAGTCTCTCCACTTGCTTTCTCATAGACGTACTGTTTCTGCTGCATGCCTCTTCTACAGATACTTCCATGGGCACTGTTCTTCTGGATTGGCTTCTATAATTCCCGCTCTCTCTTTCAAAACAGTCCGAACACGTGCCGCCACCAGCCAACATCCATTTACTGTCCAGCTTCAAACCCACAGAACCAACTTTTCATCTTCCTCATTTATTCATTGAACTGCCGTTTTCTGGAACAACTGTCCTTCATATGTATTTCCTGAAAATTACAGTCTACAGAAGTTCAAGTCCAATGTCAACAAATATCTTCTGTCGTCTTTTCGACCTCCAACCCAAGCACGGTACCAAGTACTATAGGTTCCAGTACCTCTCGTGTTTGGGGTTCTCATAAAAAAAAAAAAAAAAAAAAATGCTAACACAAGTATATGGAGGGTATTTAACATGGTTCTGTCTTTTCATAGCAGGAATGAAGTACTCTGGAAAGGAATCAACTTTTATTTGACAGTCAGGCACCTCTGTGGACTACACACTTGATGCAATAATTCCTCTGGGTAAAACTAAAAATTCTACTTTGCCAATTGGCTCCCCATGCAATCTTTAACAGTTTTTAAATGAGTTCAATTTGGATAATACCAACCAGTGTTAGGTGTGTCGGTACCAGTTTTCCAACCCACCTAACACTGCCTCGATAGCATCAGCAAATATTCTTGCACCCTTTCTATTTAAGTGTATTCCATCCCTGTGGAAGCAGTACCTTCTGTTAACAAATACAGACCAGGCTGAAAAAAATTTTTACCCCTTGAGCCTTGCACAATCTTTCCGGGGCCGAATTGATCGACAAGGCTCTCATCATATACTCCCGCCTATCGTGTCTGGGCACAATTGCAGACACTTTCAAATTCAACTCTAATTCACGGCTTTTTTTCAACAGTGACCTGTACTTGTTAAGTACAGTAATACCCCGACTTACGCGAACTCGGAGTTAGGCGGTTCTTGATTTTTTCGTTTGGCAACGCTGCCGCCCACTATCTTCAAGGTCGTTTTTCATATGTTATCGATATACGGTGCGACGGCGGAGAATGAGAGTGAAAGATTAACAAAATTCAACTTTGCTGCTTTTATGTTTTTTATATCAGTGAAGGGGAAACACATTTCACCATAATAACATGGGCGCTTCCGTAGCCAGGTGGGAAGGAGCAGCAGTCGCTTCTTGATTAGACCGGGGTTCGAGCCCGTCACCACCAAATACGGAAGATTCAGAAAGGTCAGGGAATGACCACCGCATATCACGGAGCAATATAGCCTTAGTTGCTAATGCTCCTAAAAAACCAAATAACAAACAATAACCGTAATAACGTAAAAACCAACACAATTCCAGCTATCGGTATAATCGCAAATGCAATTAGATCGAGTTTACTACCAGTTTATAACAGATTTCACTAGCAGAAACGCAACTGGATTTTTATTGTTTTATGGTAGTAACCCCTAGAAATGTGAGGTGTTAATAGTGTATCTCTGCCTTTATGGTGTTGTTTATTCAGTTGCTACATGCGCGCAGCATTGTTTATGTGTATCAAGCGTGCCTCCTCGTTTTGTAATTGTGCTTTATTCCCTAAAAATGAGTAAAATACTTAATTAAAAGGTGTGAAAAGGAAGCGTCCTGGTGAAGACACTGTAGATTCAGAGAGAAAAAGAAAAGCAATTATCGATAAACAGAGGCAGACTGGATCAAAAATTCTTACCCGGGAAAATTTATAGTGGCCTCATACTATGGTTTATGGCCAAAATCACACTGGCCCACCGGGGTTTCCCCGGTAAGGCTTATAGCCAGTCCGCCTCTGTCGATAGAGAAAAAATATAAAATTGTGAAACGCTTTGAGCGAAATGAAAGACCATGTGATATTGCACGTGCTACAGGCCTAAATGAAGCAACGGCGAAAAGCACATGACAATTGCAAACTTGACAGGTTGAAAATTGAAAAGGGCTCAATTGTAAAGGGCTTAAAAATTTTAGAAAACATAGACTCCAACGAAGAACGCGTTATAGCTACAAAGCAAGGAATAAAAAAATTATTAGCTTGCTACGAAGAAATTCTGCGTGAAAAAAAGAACGTGCTGTGTCGTCAGACGAATTTGTTAGATTTTATGAAGCCGTCGACATCGAAATAACTTTTTAACGGAAGTCATTTGTTTTTTAATACATATTTTGTATTAATATGTATAAAGAACTGCAATTTTATTAATATTTTTCTTCTAAACTAGTGTTTTTGTTAGTCCTTGGTCCCAATTAAGCAAAATTTATATGTATTTATATGCAAAGTTGTACCCCGACTTACGCGAATTCGACTTACGCGATTTTCGTCGGACCCACCTATCGCATAACTTCGGGGTATTACTGTAATTATTTGTGTAGGATTTTGAATAATTTCCTCAATTGTTGCAAATCTGTAACCTTTCAGGGATGCTTTAAGCTTGGGAAACAAAGAAAAAAATCACAAGGAATTAAATCCAATGAGTCAGCAGACAGAAGCTCACAGTGATGATGTGCTTCCCAAGAATTCTTGAATGGAAAGTGCGATGTGTTCAGGGACATCATGGAGATTTAAATCAAATCACAGAAAGTGTTGGAGAACATCATGAAACAGAAGTTTAAAAAATGCTTCAAACAGTGGGAGAAATTACAATGTATAAACTCTGGATGGGACATTTTTGAAGGGGTGAAATGCCAGCATGCAACTAATGTAAGTCTAATTTAATTTTATTGCCCAAGTCTGGAAACATTTGGCTCACGCAAGTATACATTATAATAATGTATACTTTATTGCTTTCCAGTGTGTAGGTTTAATAAAATATATAAATTTCAAATTGGTACCTGTTGTCTTTGTACTTTTATGGCCAGAGAGGCATTACTTATGGACACGTGTGTGTGTGTGTGTGTGTGTGTGTGTGTGTGTGTGTGTGTGTGTGTGTGTGTGTGTGTGTGTGTGTGTGTGTGTGTGTGTGTAGCTCATTCTGCTATAGCACACACATTTATTGACACCTTGTCCACCATTACATGAATAAAAATTCTGAGTTACGGAGCCGACCGGGCTAGCCGAGTGGGTAAAAGCACCTGCCCGGCAACCCAAAGGTCGCGGGTTCGATTCCCGCCTCGGGCTTGGATCAAAGTACTGCAAAAACCTTGGGAGGTGCAATATGGCCACAGAAGCCGATGCGCCAACAACTACCAAATCAAAAAAAAAAAAAAAAAAAATCTGAGTTACGAGCACAAAATAAATGTGCCACCATATTAAAATAAAAAGTTACTCTTTCTACCTAGCATCTCAGAGTGCTTGTTGCATACTTTGTTTTGTTATATATTTTGTGTACAAAAATTTATATATATGGGGCATGATCATTTAATTTGCGGACTGGTGTAAAGTCTTATCCTAATTGCCATTATCTGAATCTTTGGATTTTTCCTCTCGAAATACTCTCCCTTGGACTTTACACCTTTTCACCACCATCATACACACCTCAAATGTTTCTTGCATCATTTTTCAAAAGACTGAAGTGCTTCCATTGTGGCTCTGCGAGCATTGCTGTGTCGTACACAAAACGCTTGCCTTTCAGAGCTTCCAACAGACGTGGAAACAGGAAGAAATCACAAGGGGCTAAGTCCACTTAATAAGGGGGGTGTGGCAGAACCTTGTGGCACCTATGGCAGGGATCACTGCCTGCGCAATATTAGCCATATGTGGCCCGACATTGTCTTGATGGAGAAACCACTTCACACTGTGATATGGCCGTCCTACCAAGAACAGTTAAAGAGATGAACGTTTCGTTCGTCTCTTTAACTGTTTTCGATGCATTTAAGCTCCATCTGACACAATAAAGAAGCACATATTTCTGTTCAACCTGTATGTGTGACATGATACTTGCTTCAAAACAATCGTCAGTGGCACGTGACTAAAAAAAAAAACTCTTCATGCAACACTAGTTCAGCAAGTACTGGCATGTGCACATAGTCTGCTCAGTAGCAATCAGAGAGAGAGAGCAAGAGCGCCTCTAGCAGCAGTTATGGAAAGTTTGTGCGGTCAAGATAAAATCTTGCACCAGTCTTCGAATTAAATGATCACCTCTTGTAATATACCTAAGGCTTCTCCCTTTACTGTAAACAGTGGGGGGAAAAAAAAAGAGGGGCCATAGTCTTTCAAAAAAATTGAAAGCATTAAATATTGAAATAAAAGTGGAAATTTTAAAGTGTTGATAAAAATGGTTTCCTGAACCCAGACACTGAAAGAAGCTGAACATTCAAGAGAAAACTCTAAATGGTGAACTGAAAACTGTAAATGACCTGATGAGCAATTACAGATTTATTTTATTTTAGAAACAAGCAAGGCAAACGAAAATAAGATTCCCCACACATTAAGCTACAAAACTGAAATTATGAAATAATATTGCTCGTGTATATTTTATTTCAATAAATTTTTATTTCGTAACCTTTAGAATTATTAATATGCCAATTATAGCAAAATATGCATTGATAAAAATAAGTAAAAAATGTGATTTTTTACTTGTTTTTGAAAAAAGATTGACAATTTATACCTTTTATAGAACCTTTTCCTTGTTGTTATATGAAAATGTGTGGGCTATACTACACATTTCTGCTGTGTGTCATTTTTTTGTAATGTATGTTGCATGTCATAGCAGGATATGCTATATATATATATATAAAACAATATTGAACTAAATTAAGATCAGGTATGCAGAATGGCCAAGATACAAGTACAGAGAAAAAAAGCTTTGTGCATTAGAGAGGACTGGAAGCCAAGAATGCCAATAGCAGGTATTATTGTCTAGTATAAGAAATAGGCTTTTTAATTATACTGCAAGGAAAAGGTACAAGTGCTCTGAGCTATAGCCAAAGAACTCCCTCCCTCCCCCACCAAAAAAATTAATAAAAATTAAGACAATTATTGATAATTATTAGTAAAAGGGTCCATTGAATGGTAGGTTGTCAAGGGCTATCATCATTCAATGCATCCAAATAATAATCAGCAAAAGCTACCTGTTTCCAATTGCCACTTGTAAATAACTGCAGGACCTAAAGATAGGCCAATAGGTCTTAGTGAGAAAAAGGTAATAATTTATTAACAATATGGAACGGTGGTTCCCAAAGTAGGCAATATGCCCCCTAGGGGAGGCAGTGTGCTCATCGATTGTTTATTTACAATTGACCAGGCTGGAGCCTATGGCAAAACACCTTCCTTGCTTGCTTTATATTTAAAGTTTAACTGTTCTTATTGCTTTCGAAACTATTTCCTTTAACATTGTATTTACTATTCTGAGTTGTTACGAAACAGCCAATTATTGGTAACAGCTTTTGCTCTTCTTATAAATGAGTTGTTGTTGGTTTTTAGGAGCATTAGCAACTAAGGCCATATTGCTCCGGGATATGTGGTGGTCATTTCCTGACCTCCTCCGTATTTGGTGGTGACGGGCTCAAACCCCGGTCTAATCAAGAAGCGTGTGCTACGCACTGCTGCTCCTTCCCACCTGGCTACGGAGGTGCCACTTATAAATGAGTTACTGTACATCTGTGGTAGGTGAAGGTTTATGCTGGTTTTAGTGGTCAATCCACCTTCTCTCCAAGCAAAGAAATTGACTCCAGATTACTAAACATGGTTATTAAGACTCCTGCTAAATGACTTTAACCCAGACAGTGGGAAACTGGTATCACTTCATCTATCGCATTAAGAATTTATTGAACAGTGAAGTAGTTATTAGAAGTAATATCTAAGACTCCTGCTAAATGACTTTTGAAAAAGGTATCTTTGGATCAAGTTCATCAATTTTGTTGAATTAATTAAATTGAAACGTTTCAATTAGATTTTGAGTGAATGCCAGTTAATTGTTCTTGGTTTTGAATTTTTATGTTATTATCTTCCTCGGTGGGTCTTGCAAACTGCTAATCTTAATAATTCTTTTTATAAGCTAGCATAGGGAACAGTGTATAGTGCTAATTGTAATTCAGCTCCAGGGGTTCCCCTAACTCTGCGTCAAGCAATGTGATGAATACAGAACTCTGTAAAGATCAAATTTATGTAGGTTAGTGAGTGTTTGTCTAGTGTTAGTGTGAGGTTGTGTTGTTCTTCTGTAAGACGCCTCCGTAGCTGGGTGGGCAGGAGCAGCAGTGCATAGCACACGCTTCTTGATTAGACTGGGGTTCGAGCCCATGGCCAACAAATACGGAGGATGCAGAAAGGTCAGGGAATGACCACCGCATATCCCCAGAGCAATATGGCCTTAGTTGCTAATGCTCCTAAAAATCAAATAACTATTTGTTTTTCTGGCCTCTTAGCCTAAAGGCCTGTGTTTTCACATGAAAACCTCTATTCCACTACCAGGAGGAGGTGGGCTGGGCAGTAAGAAGTGTAAAGCATGTGGGACAAACTCTGTGGTAACCAAGGCTACAGGCATGGAAAGCTCAGTAAACAAAGGATAGGGGACACTAGGAGTGAGTGTATGGAACCAAAGGGAGCAGTGGCTGAAAAGGTTTTGTAACCACTGATTTAGTACCTTACTGGTAGCCCAACAGACAGTAGAACTATATACATATGATCATGGGGGGGGGGTGATATGTTATTAGATGGTAAGTAATAAGCCTAGGCTGAAATTTACAAAGAAAGGGAAGAAATATGATAGCAATAGTAACCCAATTATCCTCAAATACTCTTATAATTCATGGGGTTTAAAAATTAAATATCAAAGCATAGACTTAGAGAAAAGCATAAGCCAATAGAACTCAGACATACTGGAAATGTAACTGTTCTTCCCACAAAGTGAGGTTCTGGTATTTCAGTAAGTCATATAACAGTCATGGAATATATAGTGAATCAAATAAAACAACTACAGCAACTCCCTGACTTATGTAAGGGTTGCATTCCGCAGCACTCGCAAATTTGATTGAATCAAAAAAGAAATGTTCGACAAACATGTAAATAGCATTATTTATTCAATTTTTTTATCTCATGTGCAGAAAAAATGACAGAAGTGTACAAAATTACAAAAATTTCAAAATTATAAAATTACAAAAAGAGGAGATACGCATAACGTCAGCAAGTTTTACCTTTCAAGCATCGTTGCCAGAATTAACTCTCCAGCTGATAAGCACACTGCTGCGGAAGTTAAGGGATATGGAGATTTATAAGGGATTTTTTCCAAAACATCACAAAATTTCTCTGCAACTGCAGAATCGGCACTGGCAACTTCACTGCATACTTTAATGTTTTGGAAACCAGCACGATGCTTGAATCTATTAAACCACCCTTTGCTTGCTATGAACTTATTATTATTATTTGCCATATGAGTGCAAGGAAGCCTGAAGCTTATGCTGCACCAGCCAAAAAAAAAATTCCCGAGTTACCCTCAGAAAGAGAAAGAAGAGAGAAGGGATTCACCAAGAAAGAGAAGAATGATGATATCCAGCTCAGGACTCTGGGTGTGCCAAGTGCATACTCACCAGATGTGAGCCCCTGGGGGATTGGCTTGGGGTTTGCCATACTTATCCTTAATATTTCATAAATATTTCTTGCTTTTTCTTGAATGACCATTGGACTCAGGGGCGTTTGCTTCTGAATCTGATTTTCCATCCATATTATTAATAGCTTTTCCACCTTCGATATATAGCACCTGAATGCTGTTTGTGATTACTGTTGATCTTAAATGCGTTGATCCTTTTACATGTTCTTTTATATGGACACTGTCCCTTAAAATAGTATTCACTGTTGAAGCAGCGAGACCTAATTCCATGCAATAGATGGCAAACTTTGTCTTGCTTCTTACTTCTTAAACATTTTCATCTTCATTTCTAAATCAATTTTGTTTAATTTTCTAGCACTGCCAGCACTTGCACTTTCCGTTGGACCCTTTCTCTTCACCATTGTAATAAGTAAATAGGAATTAAGAAAGATTTTGAAAATTTATTTTTTTTATATGGTTGAAGATTGAAGGGGACTAATTTCATCATAATACCATAATGTAAAAACCCACAGAATTCCAGTTATTGGTATTATAAGAAATGCGCAAACAGAAAATCCCAATAAATTGGAAAGTGCAAATTGTTTTTATTGTTTTATGGTAGTGACCTCCAGAAATGTGTTTTAGAAAAATATCACAAAGGCGTTCAAAATTGATTCTTATAATGGAACATACGATAAAGATGAAAGTGTAGTGCAATTTCCATTTTAAAAAAATGACCTTTTAGAGAAATAAATGGCTTATTATTTCATCGTATGAACCAGAGCAATAATGCTCAATACGTTCTACGTTAATATCAATATTTGTAAAAGAATAAGAGAAGTTTACCTCAGTATGATACGTAGAACACTTCTGTATGATACTCTCCAGAAATTAAAACTAAAACTTATAAATTATGTTTTAATTATAAATAAAAATTATAAATTGAAAATCTTACATTACAGTAATAAATAATTAAAAATCAAATGAACACAATTAAAAATCAATTTAATGCAATTAAAAAATTAATTTAATGAAAAAATTGCAAAATGACTTTCCTTTCTGAAGCTGACAATGCTTTTCGATTATATGTCGTGATCACAGGAATGAAAATTACCGAATAGGGATGAGCATGGAACTTAAATAGGGATTATTTGTCTTCGTGCATGCTCGTAAAAGACCACAAATCAGAGATTAGATATGGCTGGCAAACATTAACAAAATTCTCATGTAATTTAATATCGATGGTTTCTGCAATTAATAGTCTCGTATAATTGTTGGACACTAAGTATTTTGGCCTCGTTAAATGAAAAAGTATGTTTTTCATTAACAGCATGAAAGGCTAATTTTGACGCTGCTGGACGAGAAGCACGAACTGAAGTCCCGCTTATTAATTAACACACTAAAATTCAGAGGAAACTGCGTAGAACCCTGATAAGATGAGTCACAATCACTTCAAGAAATGTTGTATACTAGGTCATTTATTTGTGTTGTGAACAAGGAAAGGACTGAGCAGTTGTTCAGTATAGTGTGTAATTTCTGTATTGGCCTGGCTACTGTTTTAAATTCAGTATCTTTAAAGAATCTGTTAAGTTGTTTGTGCCTCTGTTCAACATATGGGACAGAAATAAAGTATTTTTTGATATTACTATTGTTGGTGTATTTTTTTTTTGTATTCTATCCTTAGCTTGTACCCTAATTCTGTCTATTGTAGCAAGTGGGTAACCCCTGTTTTATCTGCTGGTTAATATTTGTATTTCTGAGCCCAAAGCAGATTCCGTCGTTGAATATTTATAGCATTGAGAAATTGATTAAAGATAATCGATCTTTTGTAGGTGAACAGGTGATAGCTATTATAATGCAGAAGCATACCGATGTTTGTAGTTTTACGATAGATGTTAAATTGGATTTTATTTGCGTCCTGAGTAAGTGTGAAATTTAGAAAATATAATGACTTAGTATCCGTATTCTCCTTCTCCAATGTAAATTTGAGTCTAGAATGAATATTATTAAACGAATGTAAAATGTCTTGGATAGTACTGCTATTGGTAATAATTAGAACATCGTCTAAATACCTCCCATAGTATTTGATATTGGGTAGAAAAGGCATCAGGTGTATACGTTCAATCAATGAGAGATAGATCTCTGATATTAGGCCGGTCAGGCTTAATCCCATTGGCAAACCAAAAATTTGTTTGTATACTTTGTCTCAAAAGGTGATGTAGTTCGCTTCAACTAAGAGTTTAATTAAGTGAAAAATTTCCTTGATAGGAAGCTTCGTATAATTAATCAGTATCGAGTTATTATTTAACATATCCCAAAGAATATCTAATGTGTATTCAAAGTTTACATTTGTATATAACGAGTTAACATCTAGTGAGAATAAATTATCATTACCACCAAGTCTACTGTCCTTAAGGTTATTATATAGTGTATCATAGTGCTTAATCCCAAATTGTATCGCCTGTCTAAAGGGTTTTATGATGCTATATACATGTGTGGCCAAGGATGTAAATGCCAAGTTTCTGTAGGAAACAATAGGCCGAATAGGAAATCCTGTCTTATGTAATTTGACCTGACTGAAAAGTGCAGGAATACTGTACGTTCTGGCCTTCAATTCCTTTAACTGAGCCATAGTAATGTAGTCATTTTTTCAATATCTTGTTAACTTTTTATTGTATTAATTGACCAAATTGGTAAATAGTGCCGGGTCTACTTCAAGATAAGTGGAGGTATCTGATACAACTGACGCAAACTTACTAATATAATCAGGTTTATTAAGTATTACCACTGTATCTCCTTTATCAGCTCTCTGAATAATAATGTCTTTATTTCCCCAAAGCTCATGTAAAGCTGAACTGTCACGTTTATTCAATTTAGGAACTCGCATTACTTTTATGTTATTCACCACTAGGCTAACTTGTTGAATAAATAAATCTTTTTGTGGAACATTACGAAGTCCAAATTCAATATCAATTACACAGGGTTTTTTAGGTAGTTTTCGAGGTGCTAAATTGTAATTTAATCCTTGGATAAAAGTAAAATCTGGTCCTGCTATAGGGTATATGAGGAAAGATTTGTAACCTGTTGATATGTCGGTTTGTTCAATGTTGGGTGAGGGAGGGAGGGGGGTGTTGCGGACTAGTTGAAGTATTCTGCAGTAGACTGTTGTGCGTATGCATGGGGGGTGGTCAACTCATATGCGTTTGGTCTCAAGCTCATTCCATGTTAGAGCTTGCACGAACGTGTCTTGACCCTCCTGATAATGTATTCAATTTGTTAGCGTGTCTGTTTTTAATTCTGAGGCCTATGCTTCACATCGCAAATCTATGGAAGTCTTCAATGCAGACTGATCGTTAGGATGCAGATAATTTTTTAATTTGTTGCAAAGTATCCTAACTTGGATAGGTATTTTTGTTTATTAGAATACCGAGAACTTAAGGCAAGCTTAACTATATTACACGATGTGGCAATTGCTAGTTGCTTAAAGCCCGAAATTTTATGATTTAAATTGACTCTGGCAAACTTCAGAATGATGTTGTTTTGAAGGCAATACTTTAGAAAAGAAATATGGTAACTTTGGGCCAAGTATCTTGCACCAAGGTGTTCAAAAATCTTCCATAATTGTGTGTATCGATAGGTTACACCTGAAGAGAGAGAAAGTGAATGAAATAGTCAGTAAGAGATTAAAAATGAATTTGATAGTATGAACCATCAAATTGAGCTATAATGCTCAATACGTTCTACGTTGATATCAATATTTGTAAAAGAATAAGAGAAGTTTACCTCAGTATGATACATAGAAACTTTAATTGTGTTTGTTTTAATTTCTGGAGAGTATCATACGGAAGTGTTCTACGTATCATATTGAGGTGAACTTCCCTTATTCTTTTATAAATAGCTTAGTTATATAGCGAAAATTTCATCTTCCAGAGTCTTGGAACGAATTATCAAAAAACAACGTGTTATTGGGTTCACATTACAATATTTTCACGATACCTCCATTTATTCCTATGGGATACAAAATACATTTCCTCAATTTTTTTTTTAAGTTTGCACCCGCCGGCAAAAACTTACGTAGTCAAATTTCCTTAAGTTGAGTATTACATTAGCCGGGGAGTGGCTGTAATAGGAATTTTGAGAATATTGAGAAAAGCCCTTAAGGTAAAAGAGAAATGAAAGTAGCAAATAAAGGACAATGTAAACAATCATCTGTTAATTTTTAACCAAATCAGGTAATACTCAATAATAAAAGTATTTAAATGAAACTATGAATAGCAGAGGAAAACATACCTAAAAATACAACTATATCAGAATCATTTTGAATAAAAGTATTTTTAAAAAAAAAATTATGAAAACTAAAGTAAATTGTTAATAAATTATCACCTACTTAATTATTTATACATTTACTTTCATATCTTGACTGGTTTGGTCAAATTTGAAATTTTTATACATATATATATATATATATATATATATATATATATATATATATATTATTTTATTTATTATTATTTATTTTATTTATTTATTTTTATTTTTTTTTTTTTGCACCAAAATTCTTATGTATATTTTCAAAATAATTACATTGCAGGTATCATGCTGTTACTGGAGATGTTTTAACATCAGTCAAAAAAATGGAAGATAGCTTAAAAAGACTGAAACGTGCAAGAGACAAAACATCTACTGCATCCTCAGGGATAAATGATGACGATAAGATTAGACACCAGCTTGTACTTGATGTTGAAAGTTATGGGCAAAAGGTAATGTATTTTGCATATGTTCTTCCCTATCAAAACTTTTTTATGGAACTCTTAAAAAGACTTAAAATACCCTCACAGAATTGCTTATTGGTTCATACCAGCTGTGCTAGAATTATATGCAAATGTATTCAAATACAAGTGTAATTTTAATTCTTTTGAAGATAAATTTAATGTTTTTTGTGAGATGCCAGCAGAGTACACACAGCTATATTTGATGTACACACATAAAATTATTACCATAATCCTTAATAAGGTTTGTCATGATATCATTGTCAAAATATTCATGAGTTTTGTAATGTATATTTGTACACATTTTCCTTCCAAACAATATGAATGTATTCCAGATCTAATATGGTCATTGAATGGCAGGATAATGCAGACTATAATAATTGTGAAGACACTTCAGTGTACATTCATTGAAAAGAAATTTAATAAGAGCCAACTAATATTAATATATATAAATAACCATGTTCTTGTCCTATCTGGGAACCTTCCTCGCTGGTGTCTAATACTAAAAAATTTAACTTTAATTTGAGAGAAAAAAATGGCAAAATGAATAAAGAAACAAGTAACAGCCAACAATGTCTTAAACTGGATACATTCTAAGTAGATCATGGGTATGGTCACATGCTGGTGACCTGCTTAGGTTTGATAGTTAAGGACCAATGCCTTGTGCATGGGGGGGGGGGGAGAGAGAGAGAGAGAGAGAGATGTTGGAAAGGAAGCAAATTACTTCTGGAATAAACTGAAAACAATTAGCCATGGGGAGAATAGTTACTTTCCCTTTGTTAAAGTTTGTCATTGTACATTTTCCATAATCATGTAACCCAGTCTAGTGTGGTAACCCCGTTCCTTTATTCTTACTTAATCTTCCCTTGCGTCTCTTCAAGGTAATGCTTTTGACGCTAGCATGTCACCCTGTAAATTGTGTCCTCTTTTCAGGGAAGGGGGGGTGATGGAGGTAGTTTTGATTAGTAGAGAATCTGCTTTAATTTGGTTATGTCCTTCAAAGTGAACTCTGATCTTTTGAACTCCTAGCTATTCTAGACAAGTTTTCTCCCAGGTTGGATAGCTTTGGGGAGGGGTGAAGAATTCCAGATGCTGGATTAGTCATCACCGAGGAAGTTCCAGTATAGGAATGAAAACATACAGTTCAGGCTGTAGTTTGGAACTGTATATTAGTACAGGTAACCTCGTATAACACAGTAGTTAGGTTCCTATAAAATGTCATGTTGGACAAAACCATGTTATACAGGACTAAGAAAAATTACAAAGATGGGGGTTACATTCCAAAAACTAACAAAAATACACCATATAGATTTCTCGTATCTTCTGCTCTCTTTAAAAAATCAGTAATCTGGGTTTGTTTGCTTTTGCTTGATAAATCTTTGTGAATTTCATCATATGGAACTAAGCATTTTTGAAGCTCCCTTTTGAACTTTGGTCTCCTTTCATTCAAGAATCTGCATTAAAAAAAATAAGATTCTAATTGCTCGGCTAACTTTATGCCTTCCATATGCTTTTTAGTATAAAATTTGGAAGTTTAGAATTTTAATCTGCACTATCTTTGAATTGAATTTACCTCCGATGCCATTTCCACCAAATCCACTTCGCCATCCTCTTTTTCTACCAGTAATCCTTGAACGTCTTCAGTAATCATATCTTTTTTTTTTAATTTTTTTTAGGAACTTAGGCGACTAAGGCCATGTTACTCTGTGTATATTGTCTATAAATTGCATGTGTCCTGAAGTCGATTTTCTGTTTTGCTGGACGAAAAACCAAAGTTTCAGGGAGAAAAAAACCATGCTGCCCTCGCCCAAGCCCAACATACTCAGCCACGTGAAAAAGACCCATAAAAATTCCTTCCATCATCGAGGGATTCAAACTCAGGTCTTTTCCACCCAGCGTGGGGAGGAAAGTGATTCTGTCAACTGTGCTACCCACGAGGGCTTCAGTAGTCATATCATCAAAACCTTCCCCTCCTACCGACTTAGCAAGTCTACTATCACACCAATTAAGTTTTCTGCCGGTTCGACCATATTTCCTGAATGAACTCACTTTGGCCATACATTTTTCCACGCACATTTAACGTTGACTGTTTTACTTCTTTCAGGGATAAAGCTTTGATTCTGATACAGTCCACAACTGAAAAATATTTCCATGCCTCCATTACTTTAATAGATCGTAATAATTTTTTTCCAAAATCCATTGTAACGATTTTCTGATGTAATGAGTTTTAAAGGTGGATATAATGCCTTGATTTAATGGCTGAATGAAAGAAGTTGTATTAACCCAGTACAACGGTGGCAGTAGGAACATAACTTCAACGTTTGGATGAATTAAATCTTTTGGATGGCTGGTGTGCTATCCAATAGTAATAAAACTTTCGAAATCTAGATTTTTTTTCCACAATTTCAAGCACAAGTTGAATAGCACAGAACATAACATGGGGATTTCCCAACAAAATTAAATATAGGGATTTCTCAATTTTTTTTTTTTTTTTTTTTTAAACTAGAGAGTCAACAGAAATATTTATCCAGTCCTTTAAATGTAGATAAACTTACAGATTCCACAAGAGTAGATGGGAGTTTATTTCAACAGTCAATCACTCTTTGAATAAAGGAAAATTTTTGAACATCTGGTCAATTCCCCCCCCCCCCCCAGTTTAAAATTATGTATATCATGTGACTAAGTTTTAAAACTCTCTTAGCATTCCCTCAAGCTTACAAGCAGATTGGAAAATTTTATAAATGGTGTGGTTGTTAATAATTATGTACATGACATTATCAATTCATCTTATTTTTAATAATCAAGTATGTACATGATATTACTAATGAGTGTTTTGAATCAGAACAGTGTTCCAGCGCACTCTTCTGCATTCCAAGCCATGCTTGCAAGGCCTGAAACACCTCAATAAGGTCACTCCACAGATGCCCAGTTTCCTAAACAGTGTGGATTACAGAATTTAAATCTCTCTTAATAGGAATATAAATAAATAATAAATTTTCTGTTTATACTCCGGGACAACCAAACGGTCAGAGGAGTTCACAAGATAGAAAGAATACAAGAAACAGCACCGTATTCAGCAGTCACGGGCTTGAACCCCGGTCACTCAAGGCACGTGTATTTATGCACCCACGCGCCTGACCACTAGGCTACAGCGGCCTTCACTTTCTACCTTCTTCATCCAGCAGATCCACATATTTCTTTAAATGGATGCAATATTCAAGATACTGCTTAACCATTGCTTTATGTAATGGAATAATCATTTATTTATCTCTACTGACAAAGTTTCTGTATATCAACAGAACTTCACAAGCTGTATAAGCAGCCTATCTTCCCTTCAAAACTTTGTATCGCATTGTATAGTTACTCCCAAGTCCTGTTCATTATCTACAAAATTAAGTTTGGTGGTATATTACTCTGGGATTACTGCTGTGCAGAGGCAGAACTTTCATTCTCCAGTCTTACCTCAGCTGTAATTTCTCATCCATCCAGATAACTTGTTAGTACTTTTGAAGTAGCATAACCTGATTATGCTTATTAACTAACCTGTCCACATTTGTAACATAGTTAGACATTAAACTTGAATAACTACATCAGTATCATTAATGAAAGGTAAAAACACTAAGGGGCCAAGAACTGAACCCTGTAGAACCAAATTCATAACATTAGTACATGAAGAGCAGTAGCCATTTATAACTTCTCTCTGTCTCCTGCTACTTAACCATCCCTTTATCCACAATAACTTGCCCTTAATTCCACATTGCTCCAATGTATACAGATTTCTTTCATGTGAGACTCTATCAAAAGCTTTATTGAAATCTAAAAAAATGATTTATGCATTCCATAGTTCTTTAGTAACAATCTCATAGTAGCCAATTCAATTAACCAGACATGATCTACCCTAGATCCATCCTGTGATTCCCTTATAATTCCTTACTTCCTAAATGATCTTATATTGCATCCTTAACTATGGACTTTATAATCTTCCCTAGCAAGAAAACACAAAACACTTGTCATCTATAGCTTAAATTTGATCACAAATATCATGGAACAGCTGTAGCATAAAGAAACCCACTTACCCAATGCATGCAAACAAGCATCGTCCTTCATAATAAGACTATGTGTGTGTGTGTGTGTGTGTGTGTGTGTGTGTGTGTGTGTGTGTGTGTGTGTGTGTGTGTGTGTGTGTGTGTGTGTGTGTGTGTGTGTGTGTGTGTGTGTGTGTAATAAAATTTGCATCTTAAGAAATATATAAAAGAATTACAGGACAATTTTATCATTGCCCCAGTAGATAAAGCTTCTAACAACTTTGCCATCTTTTGAAAGCAATTTTACTATAATCAACTTAAAAATGAAATAGAAAATAGTTCCACTTTTACTCCCTGCGATCTTAATCCTGCTTCCACAATTAAAAAGCTAATAGCTTTACACAAAAAACTACATACTAAATTACAGAACTCAATCCTACTCTTTCTACATATGATAGCCAAATTCCATAAACAGCCTGTAGACTTCAAATTCATTACTAGTTCCAAAAAATAGTGGCTGCTACCACCCAGGTAAACAACTTTTTAAATTACTCAATACTATTTTTAACAATCTTACATCTACTTGGATCATAAACAATAACTAAGCTGTCATCATCAACATCTTCAAATCTGATATCACCATAACCAGCATAGAAACTTTTGATTTCACCAACCTCTTCACTTCAATACCACATAACCTACTAGTATTTGTGCTAAAACAACTTTATCGCAGATACAAAGATAAATTGAATATATGTGATAATACATGGAACAATTATGTCAATCTCTGTTTACGTAATAACCATAGCTTCGATGGCAAATATACTTATAAACAAACCATTGATGTACCTATGGGTTCCCAAATTTCCAGCTTAGTATCCAGTCTATTTTTACACTATTATAAAGAAATATACACCACAAACAACCCTAATCATAACTTTTTAGCATTCAGATATGTAGATGAATCCTTGTTTTAAATACAAACTTTGAACCTTTAGCAAGCAATTTACTCCATTGAATACCTAAACTGAATAAAGAAAACTCTGATAGTCACACAGCCAACTTCCTTGACCTCAATATCATCTACCTTACCAATTGGCACTCTGATATTTCCAACAAAGTATATAAAAATATAATTTGTACTCAAACCATTGCCGGGTGGGTAAAATGCCTATCTGGCAACTGAAAGGTCGTGGGTTCGAATCCCGCCTCGGGCTTGGATCAGAGTAAATGCACAAAAACTTTGGGAGATGCATTATAGCCACAAAAGCTGATGCACCAACAACTAACAAAGCCACTCAAACCATTAGAATTCTTGACTTGCTAACATATGCAGTAACCATTTACTGTTCACCCAAGTTGTACGACTTCTTTACAATAAGCTAATTAATAATAACATCTATCTATTTTATAAAATACAGTTTCAATATAGTCTTGCATTTTATCAGTAATACATTTAGTTATAATTTACTATGAACTGGTCATTTCTAATTGTATTTGTACAGTTGTAATATCATATGGTCGGATTTCCACTGCTTAGTAAGTAATAGCTATAGATGATTTCCTATGGAATTGTTTTCCTTGGAATGAGTATTTTGTTTCTTTACTCACTAAGTTTCTACTGTTTAAATATTTACTTCCTACATGGTTTTTTTAAAATTTTTTTTTTTTTATATATATAAACCCCAAACATGAGAGGTATTAGAACCTATAGTACTTAGTGCCTTGCTTGGGTTGGAGGTTGAGAAGACGAAAGAATATATTTGTTGACACTGGACTTGAATTTCTGTAGACTGTAATTTTCAGGAAATAAGTATGAAGGAAGGTGGTTCCAGAAAACGGCAGTTGAATGAATAAACGAGGAAGATGAAAAGTTAGTTCTATGAGTTTGAAGTTGAACAGTAAATGGATGTTGGCTGGTTGCAGCACGTGTTCAGACTGTTTTAACAGAGAGAGAGGAAATTATAGAAGCCAATTCAGAAGAACAGTGCCCATGGAAGTATCTGTAGTAGAGGCATGCAGCAGAAACAGTATGTCTATGAGACAGCGAGTGGAGAGACTTTGTTAAAGACAAATCATTAATTAGCCTAACTGCCCTCTTCTGAATGGAATCAAGAAGCCTGAGAGAGGTTTTGGGGGCACCACCCCAGATGTGGGAACAATATTCCATGGCAGGGCAGATTTGCGATTTATACAGAGTGAGCAGCTGTTTGGAAGAAAAGTAACACTGAGAGCAAAAGAAAAAACCAAGTTTTTTTAGATGCAGAGGAAGCAATATTTGTAATGTGCTTATGCCAAGAGAGATTAGAAGTCAGGGTAATCCCCAAAGGAGATATATGATTTTGCCTAGAAATCGGAGTGTCACTAAAGATAAGCATAGGAGCAGAAGAATCCTTTTTGCGAGATATAAGACAAGACTGAGTTTTAGAAGGTTTGAAATCAACTAAGTTTGCCCCACTGGAGAATTACCTGAAGATCGGCATTTAAGGAATTGTTAGCAGAATTTCGAGAAGTTGAAGCTGATTGAGCAGGACAAGATTTCTCAAAATGGAAAGGGGAATGCAATGTGCTATCATCGGCAAAACTATGGATAGGATTTCCAGTCAAAGGAAGAAGGTCATTAATATACAAGAGGAAAAGAGTGGGGAAAAGAACTGAACCTTGGGGGACACTGGCATTAGTGGAGAAGTTAGAAGATAGAGAGCCATCTACCGTCACCCTCAGTGAGCGATCACAGAGAAAACTGGATAACCAATTACTAAAAACAGTTGGCAAACCATAAGATGGAAGCTTGTTTAGAAGACCTTTATGCGAAAGACAATCGAAAGCCTTTGAGATGTCAAGAGCAACTACTTGTGTTTCACCGAACCTTTCCATTGAATTAGTCCATAAATGGGCAACATAAGCCAGAATATCACCAGTAGATTGACACTGGTGGAATCCGTACTGGCGATTGTTGATCAGACAGAAGGTTTCTAGGTAGTTTAAGAGTTGGCGGTTAATTGATTTCTCCATTACTTTAGAAAGAGTAGAAGTAATTGCAATGGGACGATAATTGGATGGGAGGGATTTGTCACCCTTTTTAGGAACTGGCTGGATATGAGAGGTTTTGTGAACAAGTGGAGAAATACCATCAGGACCTGGAGCTTTCTTAGCATCAAGATTCATCAAAATCCTTCTGACATCCTTTTGATGGAAGACCACAGGAAGCATTGAATGGAGCTTGTTGGGAATGGTGGGACACCTCCCACCATTCCCAACAAGCTCCAAGATCATTAATACATGAGTTGGAAGAAAAATAGGATGCTAGCAGGTCAGCTTTATCCTTGGCTGAAGTGACAACTGAACCATCTGGTTTGGAGTGAGGTGGGAGCAGAGATGGGCAAAAGTTGCAGCCAATAGCTTAGGCAAGAGACCAGAATGCTCGGCTACCATTAGGGCAAGAAGCAAGTTTTTTTCTCTTAGCCTGTTCAAACTCTAGTTTTGATTGATTAATAACTGCTTTACAATTGTTGCGAGCTTTGGTGTACGCAGAAAATGAAACTGGAGAATTAGAAACAAGCCAATTATGATATGCAACATTCTTCTCTTGAACAGCCTTAGCAGATTTATTGGAAAACCAAGGTTTCGATGAAGGACGAGATTTTAAAGTGGAGTGTGGGATAAAGGATTCCATTCCTGCAAGAATAATTTCACTGACACTATCTGAGCAAACGTTGACATCAGAAGTTTTGAAACAATAATCTGACCAAGGAAAAGAAGTCTCGCAGATCATCCCATTTTCCATTCTTCTAATGCCAAACAACACGAGGATGGGAATAGCCATTAGATAAAGTTTCCATTGGAGAAGAGACAATCACCAAGTTGTGATCTGAAGTGCCTAAAGGACCTGTCACTTCGACTGTGTACTTAGAAGGGTTGTTTGTGAGAAAAAGATCAAGCATATTGGCTGTATGATTAGGATTGTCTGGTGTTCTTGTAGCTAAATGAACAATCTGTGCAAGGTCATTAGTAATTGCAAAAGCCTCAGCATCTCGACCAGCTGGGTCGGTGTGACTAGAAAACAGAAGTCAGCTGGAGTTGTGAACATTAAAATCGCCAAGGAAAATTACCTCGCTGTTAGGAAAGTTGGACTGGAGAAAGTCAAGTTGCAAAGAGAGGAAGTCAAAGAGCTCCAAATGATTAGTGGAGTTGGGAGAACGGTAGAGACAACAGATGAATTTGACACAATGAGGTAGAGAGATTTTAAGCCAGAGAAGATCAAAGAGAGGAGATTCCAAATTGCCAAGTCTCTGACAGGGAATATCAGAATGGATATATACGCACAAGTACCACCTTTGAGGTGAAAGGAATCATACAGCGAATAATTTGGGCATCTGAGATGAGAAGTAGTTGAATCAACCGATAACTGAGGTTCTGTCAGAAAAAGTACATGGGGTTTGGCAGATTGCAAGTGGAAATGGACATCGTTGAGATTAGAATTGAGACCATGTATATTTGTGAAATGAATTAGGAAGTGCTTGGGAGGTTTAGATATTTTCGCAGATAAGCTTGCTCTATTAGTTTGACTTACTTGCTATATTAGTTCAATAGTTAGTTTGACAATTCATGGTGTATTCAAAGTGTAGGTATAAGTTAGCAGTTGCTCTGGAATAGCAGGCATCCATAGCTATTCTCCTATTCTGAATAAAAAAACAATGTAAACTTTAAATGTAGTTGCCAAATAATGTTTGGTAACCCAGACCAATAAATCTTATTACACTTCAAGATACAGTAGACTTACAAAATAACAGCCGCTTCGGAGATTCAAGGTGCCGTTATTTCGATTTTTCCTTTATCTAGAAAGTTTTATTTTTAATGTATTTAATGCAGAAATGATGAGGCCGAATAAGAAATAGAGAGATTAAGAATGCAGTTTTATTCTTTATGCACATAGAAAACATGAACATGTTGACGATTCAGTGTTATATTCTGCCATTAATACACTCCTGCTTACGCCTCGTTCTATTTTCTGTATTATATCAAGTTTAATCTGAGTGGGTAATACAATAGTATCGTCACTGTCCTCCCCACACTGAGTGGAAATGGCCTGGGTTCGAATCCTGTCGATGACACAAGGAACTTTTATAGCTGTTTTTCACTCCATGGCTGAGTTAGTGTGTGTCAGGCATAGATAGCAAGGCTTCACCCCCCCCCCATCAACTTGGGTTTTTTGTCCAGCTAAACAGACAAATCGAGCAATGAACACACGCAATTTACAGGCACAATACAAATGGGTATATGAATTAACATTCCGGGTGACCCTAATGTAATAGTTTGGATTATATCAAGTTTGTCACTAAGCTTTAATGTTGTTGTTCTTTTCTTTGCTGTATGATTATTAACTTTAGGAGCTGTAGTGAGGGGTTTTTAATTGAAAATAAATGTAAAACAGTGGCATAATCCATGATATCAGTACAGAATTCACTTTCAAAATGGCAAACATAAACAAATGCAGTGATCATGTGACTGTTTTCAGCTCTGCAAGACATCTGGGCTGATGTACACATCTGATCTCCATGTGCCATTATTTCGACAGTCTACTGTATTTTGGAATTCACTGTAATAATATTCGAATACTGATTTTAGAATTTGGTGTGATATATACAGGTGAAACCCGTTATAATGCTCGGGGTCCAAAGAATCACATCGTGATATAAGCAAGATCACATTAGAAAATTCTGGCCCTTTTTCAGCATTCATACTTTATGCATACTATTGATTTTGCTCATCTCTTTTTTGCACGAAAATGCTATGTCTAAGAAAAATCACGAAAAAAAATAATAATGTAAATAATATGCAATTGTGTTGGTTCAATCTTTTATTGATGTGCTGTACAATAAAGTATTTAAAAAAAAACAATATTCATGTTAAATATTATGTGTATTTAACACCCCTTTTGTCACAAAAACAAATTAAAAGTCGCAAAAACTGCTTTTCCACGTGGTTGTATCGACTATTTCAATTCATGTTAATTCGTATTTTGAAATTAACGAACAGTCAATTTCAGAAGAAAAAGGAAAGCATAATGCACTTCATGTTCTTATAATTTGTTGAAAAAGTTTGTTCGCTAATGTCCTAAGTAGACGTTAGCGAACAAACTTTTGCACATTTTCGTCATTACTTTCAAGTCTTTCATTTAAAAAAAAAAAAAAAAACTGTATTGTGGGTTGACTGTTTCATTGCATATCTTTGTCTTTGTTTCTTTTTAACAATTTTAATAAGGCATTTTAGCTAAAATTGAAAGGGAATCTACCTTTTCTGTTTCAAGAAATTTAAGTCCAGTTTGCAAACCAGCAAGTGCCTCCACGATACGTCAAGTTCATCATCATCATCATCAGCCATTTTCAATCCACTGCAGGATGAAGGCCTCTCCAGCAACTTTCCAGTTCCTTCTGTTTTGAGCACTGGCCATCCATTTACTACTCAAAAACTCATGAATTTCGTCTATCCATCTCCACCTTTGTCTTCCAGGTTTTCTTCTAGCCCCTCTTGGGTACCATTCTGTTATTTTCTTAGTCCATCTGTCATCATGTCTTCGAGCTATGTGTCCTGCCCAAGACCATTTTAGTTCTTTAGTTTTGATAAGAATGTCCTTTACTTGAGTTTGCTGCCTAATCCATGTGTTTCTCTTCTTATCTAACAGTCTGATTCCCAATATAATTCGTTCCATTCTTCGCTGTGTAGTTCTTAGCTTCTCTTCCATTCTTTTGGTGAGTGCCCAAGTTTCACTTCCATAAGTCATGGTGGGGAGTATACATTGATTCATTATTTTACGTTTCAGACAAACTGGGATATTGCTCTTCAGTATGTGGCTATATTTCCTGAATGCTATCCATCCAAAATTTATTCTTCTCTTGACTTCCAGCCATTTATCATTATTACAGCTAATAACTTGTCCCAGATAAGTATATGACTCCACCTTTTCAATTACTGCTCCTTCAATCATTATTTCCCTTTCCGTGGCATACTTGTTCATCATTACTTTTGTTTTATCCATATTCATCTTTAGTCCAAAATCCTTACTAACTGTGCATAACTGATTAAGATTTTCCTCTAATTCTTTGGGATCGTGGCTTATGACCACAATGTCATCTGCAAATCGTAAATGGTTTAGGTACTCTCCGTTCACATTGACTCCTTTCTGCGACCAGTCTAATCTTCTGAAAGCTTCCTCAAGGGCAGCAGTAAACAGCTTCGGAGATATCGTGTCTCCTTGTCGAACTCCTTTCTCGATTTTAAATTTGCTACTGTCTTTGTCTAGTCTAATAAAGGATGTAGCACTCTCATATATTTTCTTCAAAATCATAATATATGGAGTATCTATGCCTTGTCTTTCCAGTGCCCGAAACATTGCCTTATGCTGTATGGAGTCAAATGCCTTTTCATAATCCACAAATGCCAGGCATAATGGTGTTTTATATTCATTTGCTTTCTCCATTAGCTGTGATATTACGTGAAGGTGATCCATAGTTGAGAATCCTGTCCTAAAGCCAGCTTGCTCTTTCGGTTGATTCTCATCAAGTATTCTTTCTAATCTGTTAGTAATGACCCTTGTGAACAACTTGTAGATATGGGATAACAAGCTAATTGGTCTATAATTTCCAATTTCTGATTTATCTCCTTTCTTATGCAGCAAAACTATGACTGCATTATTCCACTGCTTATTCATCACACCTTTTCTAATGCACTTTGTGAAGAGCCTTGCCAGTTTTTGTGTTATGTCTCTTCCTCCCAATTTTAACAACTCTACAGTAACTTCATCTTCCCCCGGGGCTTTCCGATTCTTCATTTTCTTCAATGCATGTTCTACCTCATCAGGAAGAATATCGGGTATGTCGTATGTGTTGCTACTTTGCAATCCATGTTCCCCACTGCTGGTATCATTCCCTCGCTCCTTGTATAATTCTCTATAGTAGTCTTCTGCTATTTGAATTATGCCTTCTCTGCTGTTTATAAGTACACCATCGCTATTCTTCAGTTTCAGTATCATTTGTCTTTCTGTATTACTGCTCATGGCTGCTGATTTAAATCCTTTGTTTTCCCTTAATGCTTGTTCTACTTTTCTTGTGTTAAATCTTCTTATGTCCTCTCTGAGTCTCTTTCTAATGGCTTTGCATAACTCAGTATACTCAATTTTCTCCCTGTCAGTGTTTTTCTTGCTCTTCATTTGTCGTCTTTGGTTCATCATGACAAGTGTTTCTTGACTAATTTTTTCTTCTTTGGATTTCTGTTTCCCTATAGGTTTCTTGGGCTTTATCACTTTCAGAAAGTTGTAATATTCCTCGTCGATATCTTGGTCCTGAGCAGTCTGCAGAAGCTCAAACTTGTTCTTAAGTTCCAGTACATACTGCTTTTTCTCCTCCTCTGTTATTTCAAAGACCTTTGTATTATTTACTCGAGTCAGTTTTTTCCTTTCCTTTCCTACATCTATATCAAGTGTACATCTTACCATTCTGTGATCACTTCCAACATTTACCTTATTCAGGACGGTAACATCATTCACAATATATCTTCTGTTAGTGAGGATGAAGTCGATTTCATTAGTTGTTAATCCATTTGGACTCTTCCATGTCCATTTTCTGTTCACCCTTTTCTTGAAAAAAGTGTTCATTGTTGACAGTCCTTGAGATTCTGCAAATTCCACAAGTCTTTCACCTCTTTTATTTCTTTCACCAATTCCAAAATTTCCTATAGTTCCTCTTTCTGCGCTGTTTTGCTTTTTTCCAACCTTAGCATTGAAGTCCCCCATAATAATAGTGTAGTGGGTTTTCTGCTCATCTAGAAGACTCAATTTCAGTGTACATTTCTTCAACCTCTTCATCATCATGGCTCGATGTTGGTGCATAAATCATTATAATCTTTAGCTTGTACCTCTTAGAAATCTTGAGTATTAGTCTTGACACCCTTGGTGATGTACTTTTGTACGTCAAGTTACAAGTTGTTTATTATTGTTCTTATGGAAATCAAAAGATAAAGCATATCGTTGATTCACTTTAAACTGAATATCACCACATGTTCATGAGAAATCCAAAATATTAATCTTCGGTGACTAAAAACACATTTAAACTGCTGAGAAATGGGAAAATAGGCCTTGCATCATGTTATAAGCGGAATTGCATTCTAAAGAATCGCAATTTAATGGGTTTCAGCTGTAGCTGTAAAAAGATTATTGAAGTCATAAGTTCCAATGTGATGGATCTCATTATATGAGAATTTTAATATTTGTAGAACCAGAGTCCTATGAATATTAAAGACTATTAATGAATTTAGTTGTTGATAATTAATTTAAGCAAGTTTTCCAATAACTTACTGGGCTTTTTAATATAGCTGTCCCTACATGATATGATATATCTGAACCCGACCAACGTTTTGTAGAATTGGGTATGAAATAAACATATGGCAATTTCCAGTTGTTACTTTTGATGTCTAATTTTTTATGTTTATCTATCAGTTGCTTTATTATAGTTTTAGCATTGCTATTGATAATCTGGTACATGTCTCTGTTACATATTTCTCTTTTTAGCAGATTGTGGTAACATTTTGTACATATAATACCATAATTGTTTGTGGCTTTGTCTGCCGAAGTCATGATGAATATATTATGTAATTGCTTTAGTTGTATTTTTAATTTTTGGTAATTGAACATTTTTATTGCTGAATTGTTGAAAAAATTAAGTTGGTAAAAATATATTTTAATATCATTATATACCAGCATGATTCACATATTAAAGGCCTGTGTAAGTATTTCATATTTATATGATAATTTTAGGCAGAACTGGAGCAGATCCATGTACTTGTTTAACATTTAGCTTGATGGTGAAAATAGGTCTAAACTTGAATCCATAAGACATAACTTCCTTTAATTCCAGGAACTATAAATATCCAGATTGACTGTGATTTTATTTTTATGATGGGGATCTGTGTAGTTCTTATAACCAGGATCGGAACAGACACAGCTTGTATTATCTTCATTACTAGGATTAGTTGCTTCATAGGTTTGTAGTTACATGCTGAAAGTCTAAATGGTTATTATAGCTACATCTTATTTTAACACATTTTCTACATAAAATGTAGAGGTATGACGGAGTAAGTTAAATCTTTTCTATGTAAAAGACACCTGTCGAAATGCCCTGTTCTTCCTCTCCCTTTTACTCCCATCCTTCAGCTATCTCCCTGACTCATGCTTTTTTTTTTTTTTTTTTTATTTTGATCTTCATGAGGAAGCTCAGGCCACATCTGATGGAGAGCAGCCAGAGTACTGTGGACAGCCTGGCTCACCTCTCAGTGGTGTTGGCATGCAGTCCCATTAGGGGCCCTGCAGCCAAGACACCAGCACAAACAACAGAACCCAATACTAAACTATACATGCAACACACAACACTTTTCTGGCTTTTACAGAGGCTTTGTCTGCCGAACCCATTCAAGGCCTTATACCCTCAACCAGATCACCTCGCAGGTGCCTACTCTCCAGGCACTGAAATTTGCACAACTTAAGCCTTTCTTGGTAAGAGTATCCCTTTGTTCCCTCACTAATCTTGTTGCCCTTCTTTCTACTCATTCTAGCAACTCTACATCCTTCCTAAAATGAGGCCTCCAGACCTCATCACAAGGGTACTGATGGTGCAGAAATGTATTCATCACAAGGGTACTGATGGTGCAGAAGTGGGAGCCACAGGTGTCACCTTACCCAAACACTATGCCATTGTGATCAATATCTAAGTAGGAAATGACTTATGTAATTATTTACCTGTGCATTTGTAGTGGCGTAATTGCCCCGTCCACTTGTACCATGTGACCCGCATCCCTCTTCTCCCATTGGCTACCCCACCACAAGGCATTCTCAAGGTGAAATAAATATCACTATGTAATTATTTACCTGCTTTTACATAGGCCACTTAGGTAAAGGTCTTTTGCTTTAGGTTCTATAATGCATGAGGGATATTGTTGCATCCGAAAGAGCAAGACTAAAATATTTACAAATATACAAACTATATCAGGTCCCTTCATCAGCTGACATTACAATGGAACATCAAATGATGTGATATGGTCATGTATTACAGAGTGAAGCATGTGCACGAGGTTGGCAAACATTATGGGGGCAGTTGTCTTTAATGGAAGACAACAATGTAATTATTTACCTGTGCATTTGTAGTGCTGTACTTGCCCTGCCCTCTTCTCCCATTAGCCAGGGAGAAGAGGGTAGGGCAAGTACATCGCTACAGGGAAAGTAAATAAATATCACTAGTAGGAAAACTTTTTTAATGTATAGAGATGTTTTATCGATAATGCATAATGTAGGTTACTTAATTATCTTATGCCATGGCATGTTATTAAACTGCTCGTTTTGGAATTTAATTATGAGATATTCTCGATTATTCACCCAGGTCTTAGTTAATTACTTTACCATTTTTGTTGCTATTGTGTCTTAGTTGGTTATGGGCAGCTATCCTATTATCGTTATTCATCAGTTTTTTTTTTTCTTCTCATCATATGAATTCAGCATATACGCATTTTTTCATGTGTGTTATGGTTATTTATGGTTAAATATGGTTATTTAAACCATATGGATATAATTATTTTTTTAGTTATAATAAACAGGTCCTCAATTATGTTCCTTTTAGCATTAGTAGAGGCATACGATGCAAGAAATCAAGCTTATGCAGCATCAGTCAAAAAAAAAAAAAAAAACCCTCCCATTTCACCCCTCCATTCGTGCCAAATGCCTGTCCAGCTCAGCATTAAATTTATTTAGGCTATCAACTTCCACAACAAAAGATGGAAGTCTGTTCCATCAATCAACTACCTGCTGGCTAAAGACAAATTTCCGCACAGCAATTCTACAACTTTCTTCAATTTGAAACTGTACCCCCCCCCTCAGATTCTTAATCAGAACAAGAGGAAGAATCCCATTAGCATTGAGCTTGCTCAACCCATTCAAGGCCTTATACCCTCAACCAGATCACCTCGCAGGTGCCTACTCTCCAGGCACTGAAATTTGCACAACTTAAGCCTTTCTTGGTAAGAGTATCCCTTTGTTCCTTCACTAATCTTGTTGCCCTTCTTTCTACTCATTCTAGCAACTCTACATCCTTCCTAAAATGAGGCCTCCAGACCTGTACACAGTACTCTAGGTGTAGCCTGACCATAGCCTTGTATAATGGGATAATCACCTCCCTGTCCCTGCTAGCAAAAGATTCCATGACCTGCCCTGGCAGCCCGTGTGCATTACTCAACGAACTTCATATTTGAAGTTCGTTGAGTAGTGCTTCACTTTCCACTTCCCTGAGTGTAGTACCACACAGTTGGTACATTTCTCTTTGGTTATTGCTATTCATATGCAGTATTTTGCATTTGTCAAGATTAAACTTCAGTTTCCACTTCTCAGCCCATTTGCCCAACTTATCTAGATCCAGTCGGAGTAGCTTACTGTCTTTACTGTCGTTAACAATCCTGCCAACCTTTGTATTATCTGCAAACTTGGACATTAAACCTGATATACCTTCATCAATATCATTGATAAATATATAAAACAACGAGCCCAGCACCAAACCCTGAGGAACTACAAAGAGCAGTATCCACTGATTACCACTCTGTCAACTCACACTCAACTATCCCTTTATCCATTGTAGCAACTTACCCTTAATACCATACCTCTCCAATTTGTATAGCAATCTTCCATGTGCAATAGTATCAAAAGCTTTCCTGAAATCCAAGTATATGATGTCAAAATTATTTTTGGCATTCAGTTTCTTTGTGACCACATCATAGTATCCAATCAAATTGGTCAAGACCTCGCTTTAACAAACTCATGCTGTTTCTTAACTATTACGGCAGTCTTGTCTAGTTGATCCTGAATGCTTCTTTAACCAGTGATTCCATTATTTTCCTCGGAACAAAAGTTAAACTGACGGTTCAAAAGGTGATACAAGTAACAGGTCTATAGTTATTTGTGTCACCTTTTGAACTCCCTTTGTGAATTGGTGATACATTTGCACACCACCAGTCCATGGGGACCTCCCCTGAATCCAAGGAAGCTCTCATTATTATGGCTAAGGGTTTGCTTACTTCCTTTGCTGTCTCATTTAATATAACTGGATAGATCCCATCCACCCCAAGTGCCTTCCTTATGTTTAACTTCAACGATTTCTCCTCCACTTTGCTCTCAGTTATTACAAAATCACTTAGCTCCTTGTTAGAGTTTGATAAACTTCTGGCACTCCCCTCATTGAATATCTCCTCATGCATGAATGTATATGCAAAATACTCGTTGTTTGTCAGCTATCTGAGCATGATCATCAATAGTCAACCCATTTTTGTTAAGTTGTCCAATCAGATTCATCCCTTTCCTTCTAGAGTTTACATAAGTAAAGAACTCTTTGTTGTTTTTCTTTGCATCCTGGGTGCCTCCGTAGCCAGGTGGGAAATAGCAGCAGTGCGTAGCACACGCTTCTTGATTAGACCAGGGTTCGAGCCCGTCACCACCAAATATGGAGGATGCGGAAAGGTCAGGGAATGACCACCGCATATCCCAGAGCAATATGGCCTTAGTTGCTAATGCTCCTAAAAACCAAAAAACAACAACATCTTTGCATCCTTTGCCAACGATTTCTCGTAATCTGCCTTCGCCTGCCTAACCTACTTTGTGACTTGATTACAGACTAGTTTATATCTTCCATAGGCTTCTGTGTCACCTGTTACTTTATATGCATCCCATGCATTTTTCTTCTCTGCCACAAGCCTCATTAATTCATCTGACATCCATTTAGGCATAAACCTTGAACAGTATTTCTTAGTTGGGATGAAAAGCCTAGTAGCCTCCAAAATTAAGTACCTGAAGGCATCCCGTTTAGAATTCAACATTGGTAACATCATCAGTTGATCCCACTGCACAGAATTTAAAAACTGTCTGAGACCCCTGTAGTTTCCTTTACGAAAGGAAAAGCCATTCCCTTTAGCTTTGATGGTAGTTACATCTTTAAGTAATTCCCACATCAGTACATTGTGATCACTGTCACCCAGTGGATCCTTTATCTGCAAATTCTTAATGCATGAATAATCACTGCTGTCAATCAAATCAAGAGTATTATTCCCTCTGAATAATAGACATTCTGTTTCTGCTCATGCCTCCTCTATAGATAATTTTATGGACACTGTTCTTCTGAATTCCCGTTCATTCTTCCAAACCAGTATGAACCCGTGCCACAGCCATTGAACATCCTTTTACTGTCCATCTTCAAACTCATAGAACCAAATTTTCTTCTTCTTCCTCATTTATTCATTCAACTTTCATTTTCTGGAACAACCTTCCTTCATACATATTTCCTAAAAATGGCAATCTACAGAATTGAAGTCTAATATAAATAAGTATCTTCTTTGATCTTCTCAACTTTCAGCCCATGTAGGGTACTTCATACTCTAGGTTCTAATACATTTCATGTTTGTGGTTTTCATTAAAAAAAAAAAAAAAAAAAAAAAAAAAAAAAAAAAAAAAGAGTCAAACTTATAAATAAAAATTTTAGGATTTTCTGGAAATGCAGTTGTTAAACTCTCCTCCTCTGTAGATACGTTAGGCAGCAGTCTCTCAATATCAAATCTTATCTCTGAGGCAAAAGTATTCTCTAAGTTTGCCAGTGATACTTCACAGACAACCTCTTAATCCAGTTCAGTAATTTTTACCCAAAACTGAAATACCTCAAGTCAGAAGATAGAGAGAATCAATGTTTTTTTTCACTATCATAAAGCAGGGTACCTCCTGAACACTCATTTACTAAGCTGACTCATGCAGGGAAATGTTGCATTTAAATTCTCACCACCCTATTAGCATTAAAAAAAAAAAAAAAATATATATATATATATATATATTAAAAACATAAGTCCGCAATGCCATGAAACACTCTGATGAAGATTTAGGTAGAGAACAATACATTAGCTTAGTTTTCCAAGCAAGAGCATGGAAAACATATAATATTCATGTTATAATTACTCCCGCTCCTTTATCCTGTGATCTAATTGTTAAGACATAACTGCACTTGGAATTTAATAAACAGATCATAACACAAGGAAGAAGTTGCACTTCCCTACCGCCTCCCCAAAAAAAAAATCCGAGTTAAGTTCCTTATGGACACTGTTAGAAGATTTAGAAGAACTGAGTTAAGTTCCTTATGGAACTTAACTCAGTTCTTCTTCTAAATCTGAAAATCTGAGTTATCTAAAAATTTGATAAAAAATCTGAGTTATCTAAAAATCTGAGTTAAGTTCCTTATGGAACTTAACTCAGAATCTAAATATCTTGTGTACTGAATCTAAACAATACAGTATATATTGAATAAATTGCCTATATACAGTATTCAATAAAGTGCTAGGAAGATTGTCCAGTAAAATATGAGGGTTGTTCAATAAATTATCTACCTAAGGTACTTCCCATATTCCAGTGGTTCATGATTTATCATATTCCTATATATCTAAACTTGAATCATATCATACTAATTTTGATCCCACTTTGTTTTTTGGTTGTGTTGCTGTAACAGAAAGAAGGAAGACACCCCATGTCAAATTATGGATTTGCTGAAATTGGAACATTGATCAGGAAATGAGCCAAAGGCCATTCATGAAAGGATGGTGGCTGTGTAGGGCAACAGTGCACCTTCACAGTACCAGGTGAAATCTGATCAAAGCAATTCAAGTGGGGTAGAGAATCCAATAAAGGTGATCCCCATCCAGGATGGCCTGTGATAGCGACCACTGTAGAAACCCTTGTGCTGAAAGACGGACTACTAAAGGTGTCCCAGATCTCTAGGGAATATGACATATCCGAGAGAGCAGTTATAACCATCCTCCTTGAACATTTGGGAATGACTAAGGTCAGTGCAATGTGGGTCCCCAGATTTCTGACCCTGTGTGCAGAAGCAATTCAGAGTACCATGTTGTGAGAATTTAGAGCTTTATGGAAGGGATTCTCAAATGTTCATCTCTAGAATTGTTATGGGTGATGAAACATGGGTTCATCAGTGGGATCCTGAGACCAAGAATCAATTCAATGGAAGCACAAGGGTTCTTCCCCACCAAAAAAATTTCAGACACAAGCCCAGCACTAGGGTTTTTGGCAGAAATGTATTTGCCACCCTTGAAGATTGTAATGAATACTACAATTTTGAATCAATAGAAATGAAAATACATTATTTATTAATTTTATTTACATCAAATACATTCTCACTTTACATACTGTAATATTGACAAAGTCATGTACAATATCGGATACATTGAATTGTTCACAAATGTTGTGTTCTGTAAATATCATTGCCAGATTTACAAGCCTGTCTTGTGCTATACCTGGTCTTAAATGGATTTTAATGTTTTAATCTGGAAAATGATCTCTCCCTGCTTCTGACACTCACGGGAACTGCGAATAAAATTGTTAGGGCTATTATAAAGCGTTTTGCTGATCCTGTGAAAAATTTGTATATTTCTTGTACAGTTCCAAAGAAATTGATTGTTTCGGTATTTATTTTAGCTGAATCATTGATGACTAAATTAAGGCTGTGGGCAGACAGGACACAAAGAAGGTGCAAGAGCTTTTGTTTAAAATCATTTTTTGTAGTTCATGTTCTGCACTGTTCATATTTGCACCATTATCATACACTTATCCTCTTATGTCGCCAGTACTGTATATTCAAAGCACGTAATTTGTTTACAATAGTGCTTCATAAATCTGCACCGGTTGAATCGGATATTGGCAAAATCCCCAGGAAGTGCCCTTCAATTAATACTGTATCATCTGATCATGGCAACGGAAACAAAATGCATCTTCCATCTTCGGAAGATGAATATACCAGCCAAGTTCTTGGAAAAATTTCACCATTATACTTTTCGGTTATAATATGCATTACTAAACTTACATCTAGTTGGATTTCTAGGATACAAAATATCTTTCTTTTGAACAGGTACCGATTTTGTTAAAATGTTGCTTAATTGATCAGTGAGTTTTGATCACTTTGCAGGATCTTCTAATTGAATTGATTGTGGCTGTTCCTCCACAGATGTGCCCAAATTAAATGGCAATTCACATTGCTCTTCCAGGCTGATTGTTGTTTCTGCTGAGAATTCATTTTTTTGATTGACTTTTTTCACCAGAACCACTGATTTGAATTTTTTCCAACGTGAAGGTTGAGAAATCTTCGACATCAGAGAGACATGGGTTTGTTCCTGAAGTACACAATAGATTTTCAGACATTTGAGTGGTCAAAAAGTCATTGTTATTAGACAGATAGTTGCTTAAGGTGACAGAAACTTCATCTTGATTATGAACTGTTTCTAAAGGCTGAGAATTTTCGTTTGCAGATTTTGATTTTTTAATGTAATGACCAAGTGCTCCAGCCTGTTTTTGAAGAGCTTCTTCTCTTGCAGCCTTCCTGTTTCTATTTTGCACACATGAGAGTTTTTATTGATTAAGAGTTTCTTTTTTGATTCTTCCATTATATTCAAATGAATGTGAATAAAAAAAAAATTAAATCTCTAATAAATTAAATCTAATTAATATATAAATACATAAAATGAATTATAACTTTTGATTTAATACTGAATAACTTATCTGAATTATCTAACTAAATGTAAAGAATGCCCTCATATATGTACTGTATATTTTTATGAGATCATACCGCTTTATATTTTTGAAATAAAAGCCATCATTGTGACAATACTACGTTCCTACGTAATATCGTTGCTCCAGATATCTGATATAGTGAAATCTCATTGTAACAAATGGAGATATAATAAAAAAATCAGTATAACAAATTTTTTTATGGTCCCGGCATAAATCCATAAGAAGTAATATTAAATGGATCTTAAAAAAAAAAAAAAAAAAAAAAAACTATAACGAAAATTTCAATATAACAAATTTTTTTTTGCGGAATCTGCTATTCTTCTCTTAATTTTTTTTATAACTGAATATTATTGATGCAATTAAATATCAGAGTTATAAAATGTTTTTCAGTTCTTTAGAAAACCTATATGGATCTTAAATCAGGGTGCAAGAAACCAGTAAAGAAATTTTGCACCTACCTTATTGACACTTCTGAAAGATGGGGAGATTTTAAGTATGATAAGCAATGCACTGATTTGAAATAAACTAACTTTTATGTTTCTGAAATGTATAATCAAAATCTGCATTCATTATGTGTGTTTAAATTTTATTTCTAATTTTGAAGTAACGAAATTTCAGTATTACGAAAAATTTCTTGGTCCCTTTGAATTCTTTATAATGGGATTTTACAATTCGGAGAAATCACGTGTTGATATGTTGACAATTGACAAATAAGTTTGTAATTTTGAGTACGAAAGAAGTAATTTAGCAAACGTAAAAAATTGATTTGTGAATTTATTTCACTTAATCACCAGTAATAAAATAACAGAGATAAACAGTTTTCGACATTTTGTATTCTCTGTCTGATCCCTTGGCGGCTTTTGTGTTGTGTATATAAACAAATTTTAACTACAGGACAGCATCAATAATAAACCAAAATAATTTATAAGATTATTATATTACAGCAGGCCCCCGTTATAATGCGGTTTGCTTTATGCTGATTCGCTATAACGCTGTTCTTATATTATAACCCGTATCTGACTATAAAGCTGTCTCAGATCACTGTAACGCTCTTTTACAGATTGCATTTTTGGCATATTTAACGAAATCGTTTCATTTGATGGAGTCGATAGCTTGAAAATCAATCATTAAAACGTTTCCCACGCCTACTTGAAAAATTTTCCCATGCTCAGTGATATTTTCTCGCACGCTAATTTAATTGCAGTACAGTGACTTGTTATGTAGTTCCGAGATCAACATTTTAAAAAATGATCAAGTATATTGCTTGTAATATTTGCATTTATATGCATTTATCCGAAGTCTAGTCATCACTTAGTACAGTATTAGACATTGTGCGTAACAGATAGTTTACTCGAACATTGAATCATAATTAATGCGACCAATGCAGTTACATTTTCGAAGAGTTAATAATGGCCAATAAGAATGAAAAAGCAACAACGTCTGGACGCAGTACGAAGACTGAAAAATGTAAGAAAAAGACTGAATTTGAAAATTAAATTAGACGTTTTGAAGCAAATCGATTCTGGTCAAAGACAAGTGGATGTGTGCCATAATTTAGGACTTGCAAGTTTAACTGTAAGAACAATTATAAAAAAAAAAAAGGAATTAATTTTAGCAGTAGGAAAGATAGCTGTTCCATTGCAAGCAAGGAAAACTGGAGGCACCTCCTTTTTGACTGTATTCTGTACGAAGACTTGAGACAAGATTTAGTGACCACAATCCCAATATCGGAAAACCAATTACACCAGTTACTCCAAACCCCTGAACGTTTATTTGCTCGTCACAACTTTGCTGTGGAAGTCTTTGCTCGAAGGAGGAGATCATATAGAGTGGTCAACACCCCTTGCATTGGGCCTGAAGTGGATTAGACAATAGTGGTTTTTTTTTTTTTTTTTTTTTTCTTCTCCTGTTCCTCCTTGCATTCTGTTTGGAGTCAGCCACTCCACACTTACTTTTATTATATATATATATATATATATATATATATAAAATATTATTAGTATAAAATACACTAAGTAGATGTTCGTTTATGCATAGAAATGAACTAATGAAAATACGGTGTACCCTGGGAGCGATATACGTTGTGAATGAAGGGGGGGAAAGAAAGGAACCGGAAAAAATAATTGTAACTATAGAAAAGTAAACCAAATGAATTTTTTTTGAAGAGACGACCTGGGTGGAGATAGCATTGCAGAGTCTTTCATAATTTTTGTGTCTTCATCAGAGTACATCCACCAAAATCATGAAAAAGACAGCAATGCTCTTACTTCTGTTTCCGACATGTTCTGTATGTCAAAGTACACGTGCGAAAGTCCACGTGGTAATATAAATTTTAAATTTTGAATAAAATTTGAATAACATTATACCAAGTTTGCAATTACATAATGTGTTAATAAGGTATTGTATACAGAACATGGATGACCTTGCAAACTTGGTGTAATGTTATTCAAATTTTATTCAAAATTTAAAATTTATATTACCACGTGGACTTTCGCACGTGTACTTTGACATACAGAACATGTCGGAAACAGAAGTAAGAGCATTGCTGTCTTTTTCATGATTTTGGTGGATGACCTCTGATGAAGACACAAAAATTATGAAAGACTCTGCAATGCTATCTCCACCTAGGTCATCTCTTCAAAAAATTTCATTTGGTTTACTTTTCTATAGTTACAAAGGGTACTAGGAAAGTTTTGCAATACAGCTTTGTTTATTTAATTTTTTAAAAGTAATTTCCTCTACATTCAATACACCTCTCCATCCTCCGAAACCAATCTTTAAACCAGTTCTGCCAAGTTTCACTAGGGAGTAAAGCACACTCGTTGTCCCAAGCCCGTAGAAGGTCCTCATCACTGGAAAACCGCCTCCCTTTTAGCTTCATTTTCACATGCGGGAACAGTGCAAAGTTGCAGGGAGCAAGGTCTAGACTGTAGGGAGGGTGCTCGAGAAGTTTCAGTCCTGTCGTGGTCAAATATTCGGTGAAGGTTTTGGCGCGGTGAGCTGGAGCATTTTCGTGATGGAGGTACCAGGTGTCCATTCTTGACTTTGGCCACAGGTTCTTCATAGATCCAATGACTTTAGGCAGGCATTGTTCAGTATACCACTTAGCTGTGACTGTCTTCTGCGTGTCCAAAACGACACGTTCCACAATTCCACTCGATTTGAAAAATACAGCTATCATTTTCTTCTTTACAGATCGGGATTTTCTTACAATTATGGGTGTGTCGTCATCATCAAAGACCGAAACTTTGTTTTGAGCCTTGGTCGGCAGATCTTAATAGTACAGCCAAGTCTCATCACCTGTCACGATGTTGTTCACATACCGAGATTGTCCCTTATCAAACTTTTTTAACATCTCCCGGCACCAAGTCACACGTCGTGTCATCTGCTCTTCAGTCAGTTGATGCGGCACCCAGAGAGAACAAAGTTTCTTCACGTGAAAATGATCTTGCAGAATCGAACGAATTGCTGGTGCATTTAGGCCCAAAGTATCCTCTATCTGTTGGTAGGTCACTCGCCTGTTTTCGTCAAGCATTTTCCTCACAGCAGTAATGTTTTCCTCCGTAACTGACGTTCGTGGCCTTCCCGGCCTCTCAGAATCCTCCAGAGTGAAATTTCCCCTTTGGAATTCTCTATACCACCTGAATATCGTTGTACGATGTGGACAATCATCATCTAGTGCAAGAGTCATTTCTTCTAAGCACTGGTCTATGGTTAAACCACGCACGAAATTATACCGCAAAACTGTCCTTATCTCATTTCGTGACCACGATCCATCGCAAGCACTTTACACTCTCACTACTAATGAATAACTGAGCCCATCGACTTGGCGCGGCGGCTACTATGCACGTATGAACATGTCTCAACATGCAGCAACAAGCAGCTTCCTGTGATTCATTGTTGCGTCATATTGCAAAACTTTCCTAGTACCCTTTGTACAATTATTTTTTCGGTTCCTTTCTTCCCCCCTTTATTCACAACGTATATCGCTCCCAGGGTACACCGTATTTTCATTAGTTCATTTCTATGCATAAACATCTACTTAGTGTATTTTATACTAATAATATTTTATATATACATTATGGCTGTAGGGTACTTTTGCGATAGCAGTGTCCCTGATCCATAATTCATGTTATTGTAATTCAGTCTTATCTAATCTTATTTAATCTAATTCTTAATTTTCTTCCCCCCTATAGCATATAACTTCTCTATTGTATTATTCTTGATGATTATATATATTTATATATATATATATATTTTTTTTTTTTCCCATTACCAACACCACGGGTGTTTTTTTTTTTTTTTTTTCTTTCTTTCTTTCTTTCTTTTTTTGTCTGCCCCTCTGAAATGGGCCCCCAGAGGATCCTGAACTACCTGCTGGCAACATCATGCGGGTCAGAGTTTCTTTTGAGACAGTACGTGCATTACTGGGACTGGCCCACCTTCCCGTGGTGTGGACGAGTACCCAGAATCATCTGTCCAGGTGACTGATGCTTCTGGGTAGCCAAGTGGCCAGACACAACAACAGAACACACACATAATACACACAAACCTACATCACACACATCTGGTCCAATTGTAGTGATACTGTTCTTCACAGAGATACGAGGCGGAGTTGAACAGATGTTCTAGGTGCCGCCCTTTACAAAAACACATGTCCATTGCAAGCAACTAGGGCTAGGCCGGCTATTAGGATTTTATTGAAGATAATATAATTCAGTTAAGTTAAATATTATAAAAAAAAAAAAAGAGAGAGAGAGATTAGCCAATATGATGATCTGAAGAAAACTCACATAAAAAAAAAAAATGTGGAACCATTTAAAACTAGTAAGGGCTGGTTGAATAGATTTAAAATCCAGGGAGAAGCCGCAAGTGCAGATTAAGGAGCCGAAACTTTCAAAAAAGAACTTGTTAAAATTATTGAAGAGGGATACTGTGTTATACTTAAGTTTTTAACATAGATGACAGAACTTTTGTGGAAAAAAATGTCTAAAAGAAGTTTCATATTGAAAGAAGAAAAAAACATGCCAGCTTTCAACGCGGCAAAGGATCGGTTGACTTTATTGTTGGATGATAACGCAGTGGGGATTTAAAATTAATACCCCTTTTAGTTTATTTGGAAGAGGGCCAAAGTTCTACCCAAAATCAACACATTTTTCTTGATTAAATTCATCAATTAAATTAAATCAATTTAGATCAATTAAATTCATGATTTTAATTGGAATTTTAAGTTTAATTTTGATACGTAAATAGTTGCCACATAATTATATACGTATGTAATGCAGAATATTTTATATGTACGAATATTTGACTATTAAATATTTTGACCGACATTTGTACATCTTTTCACTACCGTTTATTATTGATTAGGAAATATCCTATGGCATTGACCGCAACTCACAAATACATATGTTACCTTATGGGAATGCGGCGCTTGCTTAGCGCTCTGTTTTTCTGGAACGAATTGTCAGCGTTAAGCGGGGGTCACCTGTATTTAATAAAAGAAGATACTTATCAAGAACAAAAGAATTCACGTTGTCAGCACGACCCAAATTGAAAAACAGACACAGTTATGGTTGAGGGTCAAGCGCCCATACAGTGTGCATGTGTGGTCGTCAGCAGCGACTGTAATGCAGGCATATACATATCAGCATATGTTACAATTTACACATTCGCCGTGGCTGTGAATAGACATAGGGTGCTATTTCGCTATACAGTTCAGTAACAGTTTGTTTCTATGTTGAGATTAAAGTCGTTATTTACTGACTTTAACTGAGATACCTTTGTTAAATATTATTATAATAAAAATTTTGAATTTTGGCACCCCTATGCCCTGCTTACCAGGCTTACCGTGTTCCACTGGCTCTGTTCAGACGCAAACTTCAGCTGGCAAGCTTATGGCCACCATTTTTTGGGATGCTGAGGGAATTTTTGTAAATTCACTACTTGGAACACAAGCAGACAGTCACTGGGGAGTCATATATATATCTACTGTACAACCTAAGGGATGTCATAAAGGAAAAATGCAATGGAAAACTTTCCAGAGGTGTGCAGCTTCTTCAGGACAATGCACTAGTGCACAGGTCATTTGCTGCTGCTGCTGCTGCTGCTGCTGCTGCTTTAAGAGACTGTGACTTTACAGAACTTAGCCATCCACCTTACAGGTACAGATCTGGCCCCAGTGACCATTTCCTGTTTCAACACCTCCAGAAAAATGCACATGGACATTGCTTTGTTGATGATAATGAACTGAAGTCTGCTGTTTCTGTGTTCTTTGATAGACAGGACAAAGAATTTTATGTCTGGTATTTTCTCATTGCTAACAAAATGAAACAAGTGTATTGAAGTTAAGGGAAGGTTTCAATGAAAAATAAAAAAAGGTTTTTGCCTCTATCTCATTTCCTCAATAGGTAAGTAGATAATTTATTGAACACCCCTTATACATTTATATTACCAGAATCCTTTGCAGCTACATCATCCGCACCGCTCAAACACTAGGAAGGAAACTCCAATCCACATACCCCCCCTCAGAAAATATCGATTCCGCCTCTGAAGCAGAGTGGGATCATTTACCACATACCCTGCCCTGCCGAGACTGCAACACAGGCTATATTGGGGAGGTCATCTCTCGTTTGGAAGACCAGCTGGGTGACCACCACACCGCCATCACTAAAGCTGACTTTGCCCATTCAGCACTAGCTGCCCACTGTTGGCAGGTGGGACATAAGATCACACCCAGTGATGCTGAAATCATAGGCTTCTCTCGCAGTTCCAAGATCCGCCGTTGGCTGGCATCAACACACATCAGTGTCACCGGAAGTACAATCAACATGGACCGCAGCACTCGCATACATCCCATCTTTGAGCCTCTCATAATCCACTAGCTCGGCAGCCACGTATGATGGCAATCACCTACCTCAACCGTTTCCCTTCCTTCTTCTCTCTCTCTGTGACCTCGCATACTTATACGTGAAGGTCAGCCACACACATATAAACAACCGCTTGCCAGTGCTCAGTTAGTTGACAAAGACTACATACAGTAGCCAAAAGCTTCTATGTTATATTCTTTATTTATGCTAAATTTAATATATGTTATATCTTGAATATATCTGTGCCTTGTGTCAGTTTTTTGTGTTACTGTGTGTACTTTCTCACTTAGTAATTAAGTTCTTTTCATTTGGTCAGTGCAAGCAAGAAATTTGCATCCAACTCGCGACCTCACAGGGTTCTTCAGTCAACATTCATTTGCTTCGAACTAATCAGGATTATGCTTCACTGTGCATGTGTCTCCTTGCACAGTGAAGCATATTATAATAACTTATATTCTCTTTATGCATTTTATTCTTTCAACTGATGATGATGAAAAAAACAGAACTTCAAAAACTTTTAGCCCATTTCTTGTCACTAATTTAATTTTAACCAGCTCTCTCTCTCTCTCTCTCTCCTTGTTTTTTAAAGCACATTTTCATACAGTTTAAGATGCATGTTAAGTGAGCGATGTCTTCCTGGTGATTTTTTTTTTTTTTTTTTAAATTCTTTCTTGTATGCACAAGTAAAGTTTGCAGATATCGAGGTTAATTATATGCAGATATATACCATCATTAGAAGCTTATGAGCTGCAATTTTAACTGTATTGCATCACTATTAGTACTCCTTTTTACTTCTCTCTCTCTCTCAAGGTAACTGGGGAATTTTTTTTTGGCTGGTGCAGTATAAGCCTTGGGCTTCCTTGCACCATATGGCTGATGATGATAATAGGTAAAATACTTTTTTTTGAAACCCCAAAAGACATACAGGTTTCTATATAAATGCCCCGGGGACATTTAACAGTACCTTGTGGGTGCCATTTTGTCTACAAGGATTTAGTCTCTTTTGTCACAAGGATTTAGCCAAAGATTAGAGTTATAAACTTGCCCTAAAGCAAGTTTATAACTCTAATCTTTGTGCTGATAGAAAAAAGGTTAGTTGCTGGTGGGGGGGGGGGTGGAGAATGTCATTTGTGTCACTGATATATTAAATGTTTTTAAAATAATAAGAAGAGTTTACCTCAATATAGTGCGTAGAACACTTCCGTATGATACCCTCCAGAAATTAAAACGGAAAAAACGAAAAAATCGACAACTTACCAGTACATTAGAGTAAAATATAAATAATTAAATAATCAATTTAATTTAACACAATTCAAATCAATTTAAAACAATTAAAAATCAAATTAACGCAATTAAAAGAATCTAATGAAAATATTCAAAACGATTTTCGTTAGATTCTTTTAATTGCGTTAATTTGATTTTTAATTGTTTTAAATTGATTTGAATTGTGTTAAATTAAATTGATTATTTAATTATTTATATTTTACTCTAATGTACCAGTAAGTTGTTGATTTTTTTTGTTTTTTCCGTTTTAATTTCTGGAGGGTACGGAAGTGTTCTACGCACTATATTGAGGTAAACTCCTCTTATTATTTTACTAACATTATTATCAACGTAGAACATATTGAGTAGTACAGCTCTGATTCATACTATGTAATTAAATGTTTTTGTAATTTTGGTATTGAAGGGAAAGTGGATTATGAATTATATAGAGGCTTTACAAAAATAAAAAAAAAAAAAAATCCGAGAGCCAGACAAAACATTTTTTAAATTATAAAATTAAAACTTTGATAACTGTGCGCCATGATTCCTGTGAAAATATTTTAGTTGAGATTACTGCTCACAGATCTGTTGTCATTTTTACTGTGCTTATCAACAAAGTAATGATAGTAATAGTACGTGTTAATTTTGATTGTGCTTGTCAGCAAAGTAACGATAACAATACTGTACATGAAATACTAAAATTCCACTCTCCTTCAGTGATGGAGGGGGAAGAGAGAGAGAGAGGGGGGGTATTGTCTCTGCTTTTTGTATTTAGAGTCCCAAGAAATTTCATTCTTTAGGAAGTTATTTTAATTGTGTTAAAAAATATCAAAATCTTGTTAGTTTTTTTTTTTGAAAACACTAAGCAAATTATTGATTTTTAATTAAGCAAATAATGACATTACAAATAATTGAGTATTTAAAAATCCCATTCTGAAAAATTTTTTAATTCCAACTTCCAATTTGTATTGAAAATAGCATTGCAGAATAAACAGTATTAAATAATGTAACTTTATGTAATTATAATGATATAAATACATGTACATTCACATAAAAATTCTACTGATAAAATTTTATTTTTAATAATAGGTTGAATCACTGGGAGTGAAGAAATCAAATATTCCATGCTATGTTTCATTAGTAGAATTGGTAGAAACTGCAAGAAATTCACCCAGTACTATATCTTGATTTTAATTCAAACTATATATGCACACCTGGAAAGAACTAGCATTCATGTATAATATTCAATGGTGCAGCTAGTTTATTCATCCCGTCCATAGAGTCTGTGTATATAACTTAAAAGTATATTTGACGCATTTGCCTTGTACAGTTCTTGACAATGATTGTGATTAGTAGCCCAAAAAAAAAAAGGAAAAGTAAAAAAATTATAATTTGTACAGTTTCATTTGTTATGTGCAATTTTAAGGAATATACATAGAAATATTCCTTAAATATATATGTAAAAACTGTGTGTGTGTGTGTGTGTGTGTGTGTGTGTGTATATATATATATATATATATATATACACATACACACATGTAAAAATAATATAAAAACACATCTTGTATATAATTTCATTCTAAGCAGATTGTCATTCTTCAGTGAGCACAACACAAAGATAGAACTATGATGCATAAACTTAAACATAATTTTTTTTTCCCTTTGGTATTTTTACAGAAAATATATAAATAATTGTGGAATACTGTCGGAATTCTGTGTAAGGGAAGATATGCATTGTATGATTGATGTACATAATTAAAAATTTTCTGTATTTTCACAAAATCTGAGTGGTCATATTCCTTCTGTTTATTCAAGCTATGGACATAAATTTTTAGGCAAACATAATTGCCCTCAGAAGGCATCGGAGAATGCAACAAATCCGAGAAATTATAACTAAACGGCATTGATGTACAGTATTTTGGTATTGCTCAGTATAGATTTTGTCTTTCTTTTAGTTCAAATGAAGTTGAATACTATGATGGTATATGAAAAGTTCTGAGGCTAGCCATACTTTTGGCACTGTAAGAAGTAGCTATGGCATGGCAGTGTCCTGAGGAGTATAGAATAGAATAAAAGTCAAGAGCTCACAAATAAACCTAGTTGATTGTGTTTTCAGCCACTTAGAAAGTACATTTCACTAAACAGATGCAGAAATGTTCCATGCGCTTTACATTTTAACTTTGACCTGTGAATAGTTATTACTGTACTCGTGTATCTAAACTAAAATACAGGCGCCTCCATAGCCAGGTAGGAAGGAGCAGTAGTGCGTAGCACACGCTTCATGATTAGACCGGGGTTCGCGCCCGTCACCACCAAATACGGAGGATGCGGAAAGGTCAGGGAATGACCACTGCATATTCCCAGAGCAATATGGCCTTAGTTGCTAATGCTCCTAAAAAACCAAATAACATAAGAATAACGAGAACTAAAATACATACTTTTTAATTAAAATTATAGCTAAAATCATGCCTCAAAGTAGAGAAGCAAAGCAGTGAACTTAGAATAGTGGGACTACTTTGGCTCAGGGGGAAACTAGGCAGTTCTCTTATGTATCACTACTTGTTGGTTTGTGATCCTGTCTATACATGTCCTGAAGCCAAAAGGAGTGCCTTTGCAATGTGTTTTCATTGCAAAGAGTTTTAAGTGCAAATTCAGCATTCTGATAGGTGAATATAAGAGCTTGAAGAACAGGGTTGATGCCCTTGAAGAAATTACAGCCAGGGACCTATCAAGCACTCAGCTGCTCATTCTAGACAATACGGTGGCATCCCAAAAGGCAAACAGCACTGGTCCCACAAGAAGTAGCTGTTGTCAGAAAAACAGGAAATGATTGTGGAGGTAAAAAAAAAAGATAAGTGAAATAGGACTAGGGCATTTCTGCCATGAGCAAAAGTTAATGATATAGAAAACAGTGTTCATCTTTGAAGGGCACAAAAGGTGATATTGTTGTATACATTTGTACTAATGATATTAAGAATGGACGATCTGGGGATTTACATAACAGGTATAGGGCAATGTCATGGAAAGCTGCAAATTAGGATTAAATTTGTTAAATAATGTACTCCCTCCTCTCCAGTCAAGAATTTTGCCCAGACAGGATAGGAGGGAGTACATAATGAAGCCTCTCAATCAATTCCCCTGGAAAGATTGTGTAAGGCTTATGGGGTAGAATTTTTATCAGCATGATCTGTGCCTGTTAACAGGAGAGATTGTTTTTACATGGATGTATGGAATGCACCTAAATAGAAGGGTGCAAGAATATTTGCTGATGCTATTGAATCAATTAGTTTGGGATTACACAGACTAATAGTTTATGGTAGCCACAAGCAGAAGTAAAATTGATTCTTGCACTGTTTCTATTGAGATTCAGCAGCCTGAAAATAAGGAATGATGAATTACAAGGCCTCTGGGGAGGGGGAGGGGAAGCTCATGGACCAAGCAAATATGTGGGCTGTGTTAGGTTACAAAGAGTAAAAAACAGGCTTGTACACTAGGAGTACAGTAAATACGAGGATGGTTCAATAAAGAATCGCCCTCGCCTACTTCCACATATCGCAGAATCGTATTTTGTGTAGCATCATACATATCTCTGTACTAAAGGTGTAAAATTTCAGCCATGTGTCTTAATTTTTCTCTTACAGAGCGGAACGTGTAACGAAGTAGCATCATGGACAAAGTTGAAGCCAGAGCTGTAATCCAGTGTCTGTTCTTGAAGGGGAAATCTCCTAAAGAAATCCACGAGGAGATGACTGCTGTATATAAGGATGAAGCCCCATGCTATGGCATTGTGAAGCACTGGCATAGACAATTTAGGTGTGGTCGGACATCGGTAGAATCTGAGCCCATTCCAGATCGTCCCCATTCAGCCATTGACAACAGCACGATCAGAAATGTGGAGTCGTTAATCATGGAAGATCGTCGGATATCTCTAGATGAATTGTCCCAGGAGGTTAAGATTAATGTGGGCTCTGTTGAAACAGTCCTTCATGGCCAACTCCATTTATGGAAATTGAGCGCAAGATGGATTCCCCGATTATTGACTGCCAAAAAAATGAGAAAGACTTTTTCTCTCGTCTAATCACTCAGGATGAAAGTTGGATACACCATTCGATTCTGAAAGTAAAAAGCAGTCCATGGAATGGCAACATCATGGTTCTCCATCCCCCAAGAAGGCAAGGGTCCAAGCATCAGCAGGAAAGGTTTTGCTGACAGTGTTTTGGGATGAGAAAGGCGTAATAATGACTGTTTACCTGCTGAAAGGTAGAACAATTACAGGTACCTATTATGCCAACTTACTCACAAAATTACAGGAGAAAATCAAAACAGGTAGGCGTGGTATGCTGTCCAAAGGTGTGAGAATGCTTCAAGACAGTGCCCCAGTTCACACTTCTGAAATTGCAACAACACAAGCAGCCATTTGTGGATATGAAATACTGCCCCATCCAGTCTACTCACCCGATCTTGCACCATCGGCCTTCTTCTTGTTTCCTTCCCTCCACATTTCTTTGGGGGATCCACTTCCCTGACAAAGAGACACTAATTTCTTCAACAGAGTCATGGTTCAAAGACCAATCTCACCACTTCTACAAAAACAGTATCCATAGCCTCGTCCATCTATGGGGAAAATGTGTAAATCTCCATGGTGGCTATGTAGAGAAGGACTAAAACCTGTGCCAAGAATCAACAGGCTAGAACCTCTACAGCTAGGTCGGGGTGATTCTTTATTGAACCACCCTCATACAGTAGAATCCGGATAAGAAATTCCACGTAAGAAGTTTTCCCCTGTACTAGGTTTGGTTTCTTAAGTCCCAATTTCAACTCTATATATTGTAATGTATTATTTTCCTACGTAAGAAGTTTCCTGAGTAAAAAGTTTTCCCGCATAAAAGGTTCGTGACAAAGAATACACAGTATATTATTATTATAATGATGTTTTTCCACGTAATACGTTTTTAAATATAGAAATTGTTTATTTTTAATATTAAAAAATATTAAACAATATAAACATTTTGGTAATCGAACAAGTGAGTGCCAAGCATCGTTTTAGTTCATATTAAACCACTGAAGTAGGTGAGATGGCATCATTTTTGATATTCATGTATCTCATATTGTGAATGCTTCACGAGTTGCCCTGATTGCCCTGGGCAGATACCACCACTCATGTGGTGGTATCTGCCGATAATCCATTGGCAAAGTGTTGCCTATTCGAGAATCCATTGTTGAAGCATTGCTTATTCAAGGTAGCTCAATATCAGGCATTCACAATATGAGATATAACAGAAACGATGCCATTTCACCTACTTTGGTGAAATGGTATCGTTCTAGTTTACTACAAACTAAAATTATGCTTGGCACTAACTTATTCGATTAGTGAATTTTCTGTAGTCTGAGTGAAGCTTTCAGCGCTAAAACCTTTTTAGTATAAACATTTTGATATAATGGAAGTGACATATTGCAACTGTTTTCATCGATATCTATAATTGGATACCTAGACAGCGTTAAGTTCTGATGATTGTGAACAGTTCTGAATTACTTAGAGATTATCGCTCTGTCTTACTGTAATTGTGACCTTTTAAGGTATGTTGAAACTCCAAAGGAGCTCATTCTTCCAACTTGGTAATGTTTAATGAACAGAATGTTAAAAAAATCCTCAGTTTAAAAATGTTTCCCATAGACAGAGTAAAATATTTATAAATTCTGAAATAGTACTTAAAAATCATCTTTAACTTATGTATGTGTATCTTTTCATTTTTATTTGTATAGTTAATATTTCATGCCATTTTCCCTTCTAAGAAGTTTTCCTGCATAAGAAGTTCTAAACCTCTAGTCTAAACCTTGGAAAACGTCTTATCCAAATTCTATTGTATATCTGATGAATTTGAAGTATTGATTAAGTCATCCAGTGTGGATATTGTAGGTATATCAGAAAGCATGGTAGCATCAGAAACACTCAGACCTAGGAAATGCAGAATTTAAATATGGTCAGTACATAAAGAATATTTTTATTTATTTATTAAGTGTAGTAGTCCCAGCAGACCTCTGGCAACTCCTCTGTTGTAATATGTGAAGATATTGCAGATAAAGGTGAATCAGTGAAGTGGTGTTTATGGTGTTGGATTGTGTATTTTGTGCACACCACTTACTGACTTGCTACTTATCCCAGATGGCTGCAGAATATGCAACCACCTAATTTCTGTCCTTGGCATGTGTAGGTGAGCCATAATCTATCAAGCATTCTGAATATTGCAATACTTGTCTAACTCTTTCCCTTCATAGGAAGAGAGGAAATTGTATACAGTCCTTTAAGAGCAGATCCATTAAAAGAAAAATTGATACATGAAACTTTCACTGCAGAACTGTTTAGATTCTAGGTATTGAATAATTATCAGAATTATGTTGAAATGTGCTGTGAATTGTGTTGGAACATGGGTACTTGGGAACACTTGCATACTATCATCATATAGGGTTCTTTGAAAGTTCGATTGAAAAGGAATATACAGATCAAGAATTGTAAGTTCAAAGGATATACAGTAAAATCTTGTTAATACAAACTCGATTAGGTGCAGTATAGCCACAGCAGCTTGTGTGCCATTAAACTCCCATACCACACACACACAAACTTGATTTATACAAAGTACACTTTATATGAAACACATACCATTCCCCTGCAAAAGGATAGGCTTTCTGTGTACATATATTCTTTTATTACAAAATTCGGTTAATATTTATTACAAAGTTCACTTTTGCCCCATGAGAAATAAATGCTATTTTTTGTATGTTTAATACAAATTGGCACAATTGTCTGATTATGGCCACCTGCTTCCCAAAGGATGGCACTGACTTCTTGGCTCCTCCATAGCCAGGTGGGCAGGAGTGGCAGTGCGTAACACACGCTTCTTGATTAGACAGGGGTTCAAGCCCGTGACCACCAAATATGGAGGATGCGGAAAGGTCAGAGGAATGACCATCGCGTATCCCCAGAGCAATATGGCCTTAGTTGCTAATGCTCCTAAAAACCAAATAACAACAACAACTGACTTGTTAGAATTTACTTTCATGTAAACAAAACCAGTTTATGGTAGCTACAACTTAAGTGCACTCTGAAAATCACATTATGAAGGATGCTGCAATTCAGCATTGTTATGCTGCAATTCAGATGGCAGTACAAAGGTATTAAATTAACAAAAGAATAAAAACAGTTTTTCTTCTAAGTTGCTTACTCCCTCGCTCTCCATGGGAAAAGGTCAGTTGCAATTGCTATACCAGTTCAAAGAGTCTTTTGCTACAGTATAATATATTTTTTGTGCCATTTTATCTGAGCTGATGTCTTTTTCAGAACTTTAATATAAACAAACTTTAAATTAATTTAAAGTTTGTTTATATTAAATCTTATCTAACAGTGTTATGGTGATAAAATGTAAATAGACAGAATTAAGCCTGGAAATTAAACTGAAAATTATACAAGAGGCTGATAGGATGGAAGGAAGCAAAATGGAAATTGCAAAAGAATATAACATCCCTTTACCTACTTTATCTACAATACTGAAAAAGCGAAAAAAAATTGAAGTGATGCACGATACTGGAGCAGCAATAAAAAACAGGAAACGAATTCATGGTTCAAAACATGGTTTGAGCAGTGCCAACAAATGTGTGCATCTAATTTGCCAATATGAAGTCTGATTTTGCAAGAAAAGGCAAATTATCTAGCTCAGCAACATGTAATTAGCGGCTTAAAATGCAGCAGTGGCTAGTTTCAAAGATTTAAAGACAGGAATAACTTGGTTTTGTGAAATGTTTGCGGTGAGTCTGGATTAATCGACAAAGAAAAGGTTCTGTATGGTCCATTCTTGAAAAATATGAGGGAAAGGATATTTTTAATCTTGACAAGACAGGTTTATTTTATAATTTGCTGCCAAACAAAACATTCACTGTTTGAGGAGAGTCTTGTCGTGGGGGAAAATTAAGTAAACAGAGACTTATTGTTCTGTTATGCTGCAATTCGGATGGCAGTACGAAATTCTGCCCACTTGTGATTGGTAAATTTTCCAAGCCAAGATGTTTTAAAGAAGTTAACCAACTTCCCTGTGATTATAAGGCCAACCGAAGTGCTTGGCTTATGGTCAAAAGTTTTCAGTCTTGGTTATCAAAAGTGACAGATGAATGGCTTCAGAAAAAAAGAAACATTTTGATGATTCTAGATCGTTGTACAGCACATTCTGCTGAGACACTTGTTGACAAATATATGGCTGTTATTTTTACCTCCCATTATGCAGACACTGGATCAAAGCATTATTTATAACCCCAAGAGAGCATATAGAGCCTATCTGATAAGGTACTTTATCTGCAACATAGGAGGGAACAATTTGCAGCCAAATTGGAATGTCTTAAATGCTATCCATAATCTTATTGCTTGGGATGGTATTGCATCAAGTGTGATAATAATGGTATTGCATCAAGTGTGATAATCAACTGCTTTGGAGAGAATATCATCGAAAAACATGGTCCAGCAGACGAATGTGATATCAACATTGAGGAATGAGGGAATATGGATTTTGTTGGTGAATATGAAGAGTTTGTGAATGTAGACGATGAAGCTTCTACCACAGCAATGCAACACCAGAAGAGCTGCTGAGCACCAAGCAAAATTATGTTTTTGTTACCAGTGACAGCAAAAGTGAAGAAGCACACACTGCCATCTAAAAAAGATAACCAAACTGCATTGAGCATAATAGAGAATGTATTGGCCTGCAGTAATGTTGATAAAGAAACAACTATTGCATTTTATAATGTCTGTGCTGTAGTTAAAAATGCATATGGACAAAAACTGTGCAAAGAACATTGGATTTTCTTTAAATTAGATTAATTTATTAAAAAGTTAATGGTTTGTATATCTCCTTTTATATTAAGATTAATTCTTTTTATTGTGATACTAAAATATTGTATATCAAAATATATACAATACTGTACAATATTTTCATTTCTGTTAATTGCTTTTCTCATTGTTCATCTTACAAATAAAATAAGATCTTTGAAAAGTGTGTTATTCCTATTACTGTATTGTTAGATAAGGTGGCTTTTGTTTTTATTCTTTTATTTTATTAATTTAAATTAGTTATTTATTTATTTATTTTTGATATTATTAATATTTATTATTATTATTAGGTATATAGTATGTGTGGGGAAAAAAATTTGACACTTTTGGTGGACCTTGTTACTACAGATCTCATTATTATAAAACATGAAAATTTCAGTCCCTTAAGCTTTGTTTGAGATTTGACTGTAGTCATCCAAAGTTAAATTATAGCATATTTTGTTTTGGTAATTATGTACTATAAATATTCCAAAAGATGAATGGCAGTTCTTTGTCTGCATAACGATGATTTTAGATTTTTAAGACATGCTGGTCTCTATGTGTAACTCAGCATGCTCAAAACCTTTAAGATAGATAGGAAAGGATAAACTATGTACAGAGTGAGATGAAGAACACTTTTTGGCAAGACAGCACAAAGATTTCTGTTCTTTAAATTACACTCATAATAAGGATGACCTCAATTTGCATAATGGAGCAAGAATCTCCTTACTGTTCAGTAGTATGCCCAGTTCTATAATCTGTAACACATTGTGATGAGATAAAACCTTTTGAATTTATGAGCTCTCCACTCAATAAATCTCTGATCCAATTTATGCAGTTACTACCCTTGAATCCTCCTTATCTTAAAAGTTGTTGTAATGGATGTAGTCAAGTGACCAATGAAATTTATCTACAACTACTTATCATTAAAATTTATTATAATTATTTACTTTCCTATTCATCTGAGGATATTGTGGTGGGGGGGACACTGAATTAATTTAGATTAGGCTACTCTATAGACACACAGAGATGGCAGCACAATCTAGCCTTCACCTATCATGAAGACTTATAATGGAGAAAAAAATTACTATTTACCTTTATCTCTGAAATGAAAAAAAAAACAATAACTTAATAGATATATATATATGTGCTATTTTCTGTTTTCAGTTATATCAGTCATATTTTCCTACCTCCAAGTCAAATGTATTTACTTGGAGGGATGGAAAAATAGGCTTCAAAGCTTCAAGGAAGCCAACTGTCCATTGAAATTTTTATGTAGGTTTATCACTGGCAGCCATTAGAAGTTGTGTTGGCAGCCTGTGTAACATTGAGTCAGTTTGGTGTGACAACATAAACACTAGGTAAACAAAAATAGAGTGGATATAAATGTTTGTTTTAAATTGTTACCAAATGACTGTGGTGAATATAATGAACAGCTATACAAATAAATAGAATGGTCCAGTAAATCAGGATGTCTTATAATGAGGAATTTTAACAGATGTTGACTGGGGTGGTTGTACACACACACACACACACACACACAGCAGTTATAGATGTTTGGTCTAAATTGTGACCAAATTACTCTGATGAATAAAATGAACAGTTAAACAATCAAATAGAATGGTGCAGTAAATTAGGATGTCTTATAATGGGGAATTTTAACAATGTTGATTAGAACTTATGGGTTGGACACACACACACACACTAGTAGTAGCACACCTTTTCTAGATGTACTGGATGACTGTTTTCTGCGCCAGCATGTTAAGAGAGGCAACAAGAGAAAGCAATGCTCTTTATGCATTAAGAATCTCTGGATAAAGGAACCACTAGAGGGCACTGATCATAATCTGTTTACTTAAAGATATAACTACTATCAAAGGTAAAGAAATTTTGCCTTCTTAAAGGTGACTAGAGAATTCTTTTCAGTGAGACTACAAATTCTAAATGGGAAGTAATCATAGAAGTTACTACTCTATTTACTCTATTGGCTAAAAGATATTGTTCATGGTTTAGACCTAACTGGATGACAAATGAACTCATGAGACTAGTGACTGAGCAGAAAAAATGCATGGGATAATTATAAATTATTGGGGGATACAGAAAACTACATGCCAAACTAGAAAAACTAAGTGCAAAATAGTCTGCAGTCAAGCTGCTAAAGGGATTAGACAAGAGAAGGCAGATTATGAGAAGTTGCTGGCAAAGAATACAAATAATTCTTTGCTTATATTAACACTGGAAGAAAAGGGATGAACCACATCAGCTTAGTAGATATGACATAACTGTTGATGATCTTGTGCAGGTTGCTGAAAAACTGAATAAACAGTTTGCATCTACATTCACACATGAAATTTTTTGGAATAGGAATAGCAGAATTTAAAGCAGATAGTATACCAAGTTATAACTAGGAGCTAACTGAGAAGAAAGTGAAAGAGAAATTGTTGAATCTAAAAATAAATGAGGGGTCACCTGGGGCTGACAGAATCTCTGTAATTGTATTTAAAAAAAGCAACAAAAGAGTAAGAAAGCCTTTGGCCATAATTTTGTGTGCATCCTTGAATTCAGGAGAGGTCCTTATAGATTAGAGATGTGCAAATGTTTCTCCTGTAAACAGGGTAATCCAAGAGTGAAATGTAATTCAGACCTGTAAGCCAATAATGGAGTCAGTGGTTAAAGAAATAATGCAGAATCATACACTATGGATTTGTTAAAGGAAGATCTTGTTGGACTAATCTGATTAGCTACTATGAATGATCATTCTCAAGGAGGATGCAAGTGTGACCTTGACTGTAGCCACTATCCATTTGCACATCTGTGTCTCCATCATTTGGTTATTCCACCTCCCTTTTCTTTGTTCTTTTACCATTTATCAATGTTTGCTATCAAAATATTTTCCTCATAGTTAAATATAGTAATAATAAGGAAATAACTATCATATTAGAGTGATTGAATTTGAAAAGTGTTTTATTTATTTATTTATTCATTCAGTTGGAGATAATAATCTCCATCTTTATTGTATACATAAATTTTATTTGAGAATAAGGTTGATTTGCAAGATTTTGACAGTTGTCTTGTATGGCTTTTCAGTACTACTTAACTTGGCAATCCTGGATATGAAGCAATAGACAAACTTCAGAAGATTGTTAATTAGTATTATCCATTTATTCACATGAAGTCAAATACAAATGTATGACGGCAGTAGGAGTTAATAAAATTGTTACATCCAAATTCAAAAAGCTAACAGGTAAAAGAAGGGTAACATAGTAGTGCAATTACAAAAGAAAAGTTTATGAAAATGATGAATTACATAAAGGGGGTTATTACAATGCAAATAATAACTAAGAAACAGAACAGGGAGAAAAAAGTAAAATGTTTCATGAGCTCAAAGTATGATTGTTCATATTACTTGGAAGTAGCAACAATTTTTTCAATCAGAAAGCTAATAAAATGATTTGGCATAATGGTAATAAAGACTGATTGATGAAGCTTTGGTAAATATTGAATTCCATAACAAAATGGTACAAATCTGTAAGAAGAAATATCCAAGATTGTCCCATATCAGTGATGAGAGAAAGCTGGTGAGAGTTAAATATTTCAGATGTGATTAAAACTGGCAAGTTGGTGGCAGGAAACAAACTTGAATATGAACTGTGGGAAGAAAAATGGCTGTATTTTGTTGTCACAGCAATAGTAAAAGTAATAAAGTCAGGCTTGCTGATTAGCAAACATGAAAGGTAACTTCAGAAACTTACTGAACATAATCTAGGATTCATAACAAAAGTGTAATTAATAAACATCATTTGAAACACTTAAAATTATGAAGTTTGCACTTAAAAATTATATATGCAACATACATCAGAGGACAAATGTAGCCATTAACACACAGCACCAGAGGCTAACAACAATCTTCTAGCTCATTCTGTGAAAGTGACAGCATCTTTCTTCCAACTCCACTAATCACTTGTAACTCTTTGACTTCCTCTCTTTGAAACTTTGCTTTATCCAGTCCAACTTTCCTAACAGTGAGGTAATTTTCCTTCATGATTTTAATGTTCACAACTTCAGCTGGCTTCTGTTTTGTAGTCACACATACCCAGCTGGTCAAGATGCTGAAGCTTTTGCCATTACTAATGACCTCTCTCAGATTTTTCATTTATTTGCCAGAATATCAATCCTAACCATGCAGCCAACACGAACATGCTTAATATTTTTCTCAATAACCCTTTCTCAACAAACAACCCTTTTAATTATACGGTCAAGGTGAGTGGTTCTCTAGGCCACTGAGATCACAACTTGGTGGTGGACTCTTCTCCAATGGAGCTTTTCTCTCATGGCCATTTTCAACCTTGTATTGTTTGGCATTACAGGAATGCAAAATGGGATGATATGTGAGAATTCTTTTCCTTGGTCAAGTTACTGTTTAAAATCTTCTGATATCAAATTTGCTCAGATTGTTTCAGTGAAATTATTTTTGTAGGGATGAAATCCTTTATTCCACACTCCACTTTAAAATCTCGTCTCCTTTATGTACACCTTGGTTTTCCAATAAATGTGCTAAGATTGTACAACATAAGAATATTGCATATTGCAAATTGGCTTGTATTCAAATCTCCAGGTTCATTTTCTGCCTACAAAGCTCACAACAATTGTAAAGCAGTTATTAATCAATCCAAACTAGATTTCGAACAGGCTAAGAGTAGAAAAAACTTGCTTCTTGTCCAAATGGTAGTCGAGCATTCTGGTCTCTTGTCTCTGGCTACAACTTTTGTCCTTCACTATTACCACCTCTCAAAACCAGATGGTTCTATTGCCACTACAGCCAAAGATAAAGATGACCTGACATCATCCTTCATTTCTTCTAACTCATGCCTTGATGATCTTGGTAAACCACCTCCTACCATTCCCAGTACATCCTTGTATATTGGGAAGGTATACCATTCCCAGTGTCTCCTGTGGTCTTCCATCAAAAGGATGTTGGAAAGATTTTGAATAATTTAAAGTAATGGAGAAATTGATTAACTGCTAACATTTAAACTATCTAGAAACCTTCCACTTAATAAATGATCACCAGTATGCATTCTGTCATTGTCAATCCACTGGTGTGATATTCTGGCTTATGTTATCCATCAATGGAGAAATTCAATGGAAAAGTTTGTTGAAACTCAAGCAGTTCCTCTTGACATTTCAAAGGCTTCTGATCGTGTTTGGCATAAAGGTCTTCTAAATAAGCTTCCATCTTATGGTTGGTTTGCAAACTGTTTTTTGTACTTGGGTATCCAGTTTTCTCTCTGACTGCTCGCTGTGGGTGATGATAGATGGCTTTCCATCCTCTAACTTCTTCACTAATGCTGATGTTCCACCAAGGTTCCGTTCTCCTGCTCTTTTCGTCTTGTTATTTGGTTTTTAGGAGCATTAGCAACTAAGGCCATATTGCTCCGGGGATGTGCGGTGGTCATGCCCCGACCTTTCTGCATCCTCCGTATTTGGTGGTTACGGGCTCGAACCCTGGTCTAATCAAGAAGCGTGTGCTACGCACTGCCGCTCCTGCCCACCTGGCTATGGAGGCGCCATTATTTTTTCGTCTTGTATATTAACAATTTCTTCCATTGATTGGAAAGCCTATCCATAGTTTTGTTGATTATAGCACATTGCATTCCTCTTTCCAGTTTATAAAACATTGCCTTGCACAAACAGCTTCAACTTATCGGATATCCACTACCAGTTCCTTAAATGCTGATCTCCACGTAATTCTCCTGTGCGGCAAAGATAAATTAGCTGATTTCAGTCCTCCTAAAACTCGGTCCTGTCTTATATCTCTCAAAACGGATTCTTCTGCTCCTGGGCTCATCTTCAATGACACTCTGATTTCCAGGCAAAATCATATATCCCTATTGGGGATTACCCTGACTTCTAATCTTTCTTGGCATAAGTACATTACAAATATTGCTTCCTCTGCATCTACAAAACTGGGTTTTCTCTTTTGCTCTTGTTACTTTTCATCCAAACAGCTGTTCACTCTGTACAAATCACAAATCCACCCTACCGTGGAATGCTGTTCCCACAACTGGGGCGGTGCCCCCTAAAACCTCTCTCTGGCTTCTAGATTCGATTCAGAAAAGTACAGTTAGGTTAAGTAATGACTCATCTCTAACAGTCTCTCTACTCTCTATCTCATAGGTGTTCTGTTTCTTCTACATGCTTCTCCTATAGATACTTCCATGGGCACTGTTCTTCTGAATTATCTTCTATAATTCCCACTCTCTCTTCCAAAGCAGTCTGAACACATGCCACAACTAGTCAACTTCCTTTATACGTATTTCCTGGAAATTACAATCTCAGAAGTTCAAGTGTAATGTCAACAAATATCTTCTTTCGTCTTCTCAACCTTTAACCCAAGCACAGTACTAAGTACTATAGATTCTAATATGATGACACTGATTTCCAGGCAAGATCATATATCTGTATTGGAGATTACCCTGACTTCTAATCTCCCTTGTGCATTGGAAGTATGTTACAAAAGTTGCATCTAAAAAATTGGGTTTTCTCTTTTGCTCTCGGCATTACTTTTCTTCCAAACAGTTGTTCACACTGTACAAATTGCAAAAATGCCCTACCATGGAATATTGTTCCCACATCTGGGATGGTGTCACTAAACCTCTCTCAGGCTTCTAGTTCCATTCAAAAGAGGGTAGTTAGATTAATTAATGACCCATCTCTAACCAAGTTTCTCCACTCTCTGTGCTAAACATTGTTTCTGCTGCATGCCTTTTCTGTAGATACTTCCCTGGACACTGTTCTTCTGAATCGTCTTCTATAATTCTCGCTCTCTCTTCTAAACCAGTGCGAACACATGCCACAACCAGTCAACACCCTTTTACTGTCCAACTTCAAACTCGCAGAACCAACTTTTCTTTTTCCTCATTTATTCATTCGACTTCTCTGAAAATTACAATCTATAGAAATTCAAGTCTAATGTCAACAAGTTACTTCTCAACCTTCAACCCATGCACGGTAATAAGTACAATAGGTTCTAATACATCCTGTGCTTGAGGTTTTCAAAAAAAAAAAATTGTCATTTAGATGCTGTTTGTTGTGAGCTGTTACGTGAAGTCAGCTTCAAAGTTCAATCCTGAAACAAACTATTTCCTGGCAGTGTTTCATATTTAAAATAAGTGGACAATAACTAATCTTTGGTAAAATGAAAACTTAGAAGCAACTACATTCAAGGTACCAGCTCTTGGGTTGTGAAATGAATAATACCACTTTGACCTTCTTATCACATTGTACTGCTGGCTTTGTCCAGAAAGTGTTTTGCCTGATATATAGTCTTAATTACAGAACATCATTATTAAAGCAAGGAAATATCAGAAAAATTTTAAATAAATTTATTATTATTATTAGCCATATGGTACAAGCTTCTTCCTGGCACCTCCGTAGCCAGGAGCAGCAGTGCGTAGCAGACGCTTCTTGATCAGACCAGGGTTCGAGCCCGTGACCACCACATATCCCCAGAGCAATATGGCCTTAGTTGCTAATGCTCCTAAAAACCAAATAACAATAACAAGGAAGCCTCAGGCTTATGCTGCACCAGCCAAAAAAAAAAAAAATTCCTGAGTTACCCCCTGAGAGAGAGAAGTAGAAAGGAATCACCAAGAAAGAGAAGAATGATGATATCCGGCTCAGGACCCTGGGTTTGCCAAGCCCATACTCACCAGATGTGAGCCCCTGGGGTTAATTATTTATTTAAAATTTTTTATTTGAAAGTAATGTAATTCTGGGACAGCTCATTATGAAGGCAAAGTTTCTTTTGCTGTGAGCATTAAGACCATTACACTAACTAAGCAGTTTAAAACTTGGTGGCTACATGAAAACATGAAAAGAAAAGCTATTCCTCCACTTCTTATAGTATGCCTGTACTGCACTTCATTTTACTGATATATCAGCTGCTATATAAGGCTGCCGTAGCTGAACAGTCAAGCATGGGGGGGTACAGATGCATATGCACTTTGAGTGACCGTGGTTCAAGCTCATGTGACTGCTAAATCCAGTAGTGTTCCTGTATTCTATCATGTGAATTTATCCAGCCTTATGTGGTCATCTTGAAGTATAAACAGAAAATTTTTATTTATTCATAAAGTACAATGTAAGCATTAAATAAAAAATGCATCAACCAGTGGCTCCCTTAAATCATTTGGCCATGCTAATACTAGCCATACTGTAACAAAGATGGAATAAAAAAGTTGGCATGCATTATATCATTGTATGGACAGAAAAATTGCACCAAATTTACAGACTACTCAGGAATCCATGGTGTTTGTAAATCAGATTGCTGTACTTTTACTGGCTTGTGTTTTTATGAATTGATATCTGTAACATGTTTATAAACATAAAGATTAATTACTAGATTTAATAAACTACTTATATGCTATGTGAAGTTAATAATGTAGTTTATTAAGCCCAAACCACTATACATTTAAGGTGACATTTCAGGCATCTTACCAATCATCAGACCATGCTGTTAGGGGTAAAAAATATAAAAGGTTACAAATTTGAATTATATTACAATAATTATAATTGTGAATTTTAAGGTTGAATTTCCGTTACAACATAAAACGGATATTAAAATTAAGTACATAAATGGATAAAAACACATAAAAGTTAAATTCTTACCAGTTTACAGACTCCTACTTGCCAATACTCCCTGAAACCTAATGTGCATGCCAGCAAGGGATGCTTCCAACAGTTAATTTATAGGTGAGGGATTAAGTCTATTAGCCAATAGAATGACACAAAGTTTTTCTATCCTGGATCCAGTGGTTCTTGTATAATGGAAGCCTTGGGTGACCTTTGCTCTCATACTCCGATCGTCAGTGGTTGGTGTGCAGGCTGGTTCTGCGGATATCTGGACTACAGTCAGTCCTTGTATAGCATGATAGTTGCGTTCCTAGAAACCCTCGTGCAATAAAAACAACAGGCCCTATGGGAAAAATAGGGCTAGGTGCGACCACCCAAGATTGAACACACATTTGTAACCAAAACATTACCAAATACAATAAATAATCGTAATAAAATACGTAAGTATTTTATTACGACTATTACGTAATAAAATATTGCTAATGCTTTTGCTTCTATCGTAAGCAAACTTGTTTTTTGTTTGATTTTCTATCCAAACAGATGACAGCCATTCCATCTCTTCCAATTCTTTGTGTCTTAATCTAATGGATTTTAATTACACTTTGTGTTGTTCCTGCTATGAAAGTTGTTTTTATTTTCTCCGCATTCTTTGTAATTCTCGGCGTTGCCTCATTTAGGCCTGTAGCACGTGCAATATCACACAGTCTTTCATTTCGCTCAAAGCGTTTCACAATTTCATATTTTTTCTCTATCGACAGAGGCGGACTGGCCATAAGCCTTACCCGGGAAACCCTGGTGGCCGGTGTGATTTTGGCCATAAACCATAGTATGAAGCCACTATAAATTTTCCCAAGTAAGAATTTTTGACTCAGTCCGCCTCTGTTTACTGATACAGTATTGCTTTTCTTTTTCTCTCTGAATCTGCAGTGTCTTCACCAGGACACCTTCCTTTTCACACCTTTTAATTAAGTATTTTACTCATTTTTAGGGAATAAAGCACAATTACAAAATGATGAGGCACACTTGATACACATAAACAAAGCTGAGCACGTGTAGCAACTGAATAAACAACACCGTAAAGGCAGAGATTAACACCTCACATTTTTACTAAAGCACATTTCTAGGGGTTACTACCATAAAACAAAAACAATTTCCAGTTGCATTTCTGTTAGTGGAATCTGTTATAAACTGGTAGTAACTCGATCTAATTGCATTTATACCGATAGCTGGAATTGTTGGTTTTTAGGTTATTATGGTGAAATTTGTTTCCCCTTCACTGATATAAAAAACAAATACATTTTCAGAATCTTCTCTTCATTCCTATCGTGTTGCGTTCATTCAGTTGGGGTGATTCTGCGTTCGATTGCCATTTCTTGTAAACACAAAGGCAAATCGTGCATAAGCGAATTTGGTTCGTGTTATATAAGATATTGTTCCCCTATTTATAAATCGTGTATGATCGAATTCGTGTAGTGTAAACATGTGTTATACGAGGACTGACTGTATTTTCTTTTCCTGGTTTTTCATTTCTTCTTCTATTTTCTTATTAAACTATTTGTCACCTTGTCTTCTATTTTTTTTTTTTTTTTTTTTACCCCTAACAGTATCGTCTGATGATGGGTAAGATGCCTGAAACGTCACCTTAAATGTGTAGTGGTTTGGGTGAGTAGCTTAATAAACTATATTATTATAGTAATTAATCTTCGTGGAAAACAACCACATAACGTTCTTCCCTAACTATGTTTATAAATAGATATATCGTGTTGAAAGTGATTTTAATACTTTTTTTTAATTGTAAATAATAATAAAGTTACCCTTCAGTTTTTTATTTCTGTATTAGAAGACCCGACCAATCTTGATGTAATACTAACTTATTATAAGCACCCTTACAAACAGATGTTGAATCAAACATTTTATTCATTATAACATTCAGTATAACATTTTATTCATTATAAAATACTGGCTGATGTTTCTTGTGTTTAGGAATTTTCACTCTTGTTTCACTGGATCATCGATATAATGTGTTTGAATGGTCAGTATAATTAAAATTTGTTACATATATAATAATAAATACATATCAGGGTGCTTCAACATTTAATGATTTCTAGTGTTGCCACTAAAATTCAGCAATTACAGTGCATCCTCAATATACTGCAATTTCAGGTAGGATAACACGAGTAATTGTCCTGCAAGATGGGGCATAAAAAAAATGCAGTTTGTGGCAGAACAGTACCAACAGACAGTAGTAAAAACAAACTTTCCATCTCACAGAGCAGATCCATTACTGCAGTGTTTCCAAAGTGTGGACCACTGTGCTATTATATTTTTTCTGTGATATAATCACAGTGATGTGATTCAATGACACAATTAAAGTTTTATAAACAACAGTTATCAAAGTAATTGCTGTGGATGTTCGGTTTCATACCTATCTTGCCTCAATTAGAAAAGGCAATGAAATGATTGCACAGAACTAAGCTAAACTTTCACAGAACTAAACATTTTCCTCTGAGAGGGGGAACCAGCTGCCATGTTTGTCAGTTGCAATGTATTCAGTTATTAATTTTTGTAAACAGCAGCATGTAAGTATTTTTATATCAATTTATAATTTCTGTCCCAAAATAAGTTACTGATTTTTGAACAGATGGCAAAAAAATTGCCTTTTCAGCAGCCTGTGTCTTAGAAGTTATATTCAGATTTCAGTGGCAGGTTTATTTACTTAAGTATTTCAGTTAAAAAGTTACTTTTTCAAGATTCGTTCAGTGGCTCGCTGAGAAATTACATCCAGATTTTAATGGCTAGTTGACTTCAGTTAAGGATAAATATTAACTAGCTTATTGTGTGCTATAAAGTAGTTAGTTTGAATAATATGGAAATTCAAGCAGTTACAATTTTATTTAAAAGAAATATCTTATATATTGTTAATAAAATAAGGTTATTTGATTCATTTTCTATTAATATATGTCATATTCATTTTTCTTTAAAATAATATTGTTTTGTGTCTAAAGTGCTGTAAGTAAGATGATGTCTAACATGAATATGGTGGGAAAGGTCATTTACATAAAACAGTAATATAGCTTATAAGGGAACTGAAATGTTTTCATGTGTCTAAATTGCCATGGAAAGTAATGAAGTGTTGGGGAATTGAGATTTTTAAATTTCTGTGAACACCCTATAAAATCTATTTATGTTTGAAATCTGTGTTAGCCTTTATTTTTCACTTAATTGAGTGATGGTAGTTCATAATATCATAGCTCAGAATTGCTAGAGACAGATTTTGTAACCTGGCACTGATGTTAACTGCCATTTAGGGTTTTATGTGGTGAAAATGTATAATACACTTTGTTCTCCCAGTTTCTACTTGATGCTGTGCCTTGAGAGCATTCTGCAGTCCCCTGGTGAATCATGATTAATAACTTGCCCTTCCCTGAATTAGTTGTTTATGAAATATATGAACATTCTCAAGAATTACAGAGCTGTGAGCATTTTAAGATGCAAGTTTCCCTCCTTCCATCATCTCACCTCATTTCAACTAACAGATAATGGAATACCTGAATTGATATTATTCTAATTGCTGGATTGGCCACCAAGATTACCAAATCTTTTCCTGAGAGCACTTGAAGGTCTTAGTGTGTGTGAATGAAAAGTTAGGGTCAAATGGAAAATTTTGTGAAGCAGAGTGATCATTAATAAACTATCCTATTTTTAATAATCCACTATATATATGACATTACCAATATGTGTGATTAAAAAGAACAGTGTTCTCCATTCCATTTCATTAATTCCCATTTCATGCCTGCTGAAAGGCATGAAATGGGAATTTAACAATTATAACTAAATGAATGATGACATGAATGTATAATTAAATGAATAACTTGCATGTTTTGAAAGTGATAATTTATTTATTCTATACATATTGAGTAAATAAATATCTCACCAACCAGAATGTTTTTATTTATATATATATATAGCACAATAGCACACATCTCTTGGAGTAGATTGGGGTTCAAGCCCCTGACTACTAAATACAGTGAATCTGCCAATCTGCACTGGACCAGCATCGCAAATTATGGTTCATTTCCATCAGTGTGATTGTTGAGGAAGCTTCCATCCTGCAGTAGACTGACAATGGCTGCAGATTTATTTTTTTTATATATAAATTATAAATTTTGTTGAAATAATTAAATTATTATATAATATATATTATAATTATATTTGTTACTGGCCAAAATATTTTCTTGATATGCTGCAAAGAATGCTACACAAATGGAGGTTTAGAAGCCTTCCCTCATATCTTGGGGGAGTAGTCACAAGTTAAAATCTGATCATACCATTGGTATGCTCAGCTTCTAACTTGTGGTATCCTTCTGTGGATTGATTTGTAAAATATGCTGCTGTCCTTCCATACAATGGTATCTAGCCAGATCCCACGAGGAAGTTATATCAGAGTTGCACGTGCTAGAGCTAGCCTTAGATCACAAAAGTTAGCCATTACCAAAGATATGTTTCTTGCCAAAAATATAAATAAATAAATTAAATACAGTAAAATATCAATTACTGAGGATGATCTACACTGATTGAATGAATGTGTTGCAAGCATTTTCAATGGTAAGATATAGTGATCATCCACTCCTGCCCTTGGTTCAGCAGATGCTCTATTTCTTCTTTTGAATATGAAATCTGCATCTGCTAGATCCCAAGCCACAGGATTAGGAAAGAAGCCACATATTAGTAATAACAGTAATAATAAATAATGCAAGAGAGCAAGCTTAGTGTCAGCCAAAAAAAAAAAAAAAAAAAAATTCACCCATCTGTACTCACTAAGAAATTTTCTAATTCTCCCTTGAATTTATTCAACCCATCCACTTGCACAACAATAGATGGAAGCCTGTTCCAACACTCAACCACCTGATTAGTATTAGTAACGGCCGTATGGTGCAAGAAAGCCTATGGCTTATGCTGCACCAGCCAAAAAAAAAAAAAAAAAAAAAATCCGAACAAAACAATGATAAAAACAAAAATTAAATAAATAAATAAATAAATAATAATAATTAATAAATAAATAAAATAATAAAATGAAATAAAAAATAAATAAAAAGGAAATTAATCCTATCATCCTATGCGCTTCCCTTACCCGAAAGTACTATCCAGATGACCTTTGAATTTCCCCAAACTGTCGGCCTCTACCACCCATGAAGGCAACTTATTCCAGTAATTTATAACTCGCTGGCTAAAATAAAACTTCCTGCAGTCCAATCTAAACATTTCCCCCCGTAACTTGAATTTATGTCCCCTAGTTCTAGCATCATTTATAATCTTGAAAATTTTGTCCTCATTCATTTTACTGATGCCTTTCAGAGCCTTAAACACCTCAATCAAATCTCCTCTAAGGTGTCTAGTTTCCAAACTCTGCAACCCACATATTCGAAGTCTTTCTTCATAAGGACGCCCTTTTGCCGATCTACGAAGGCGAGTTACCCTTCTTTGCACCCTTTCAAGAAGCTCGATGTCTTTCTTTAGGTGCGGTCTCCATACTTGAACACAGTATTCCAAGTGTGGTCTAACATAAGCCTTATATAATGGGATTATCACGTCCCTATCTCTACTTGCAAAAGTTCGATAGGACACCATGGGCCTTCCTTGCAACCTGTTTACAATGCTCAGAGAATTTCATGTCTGACCGTATCGTAACACCCAAGTCCCTTTCCTCCAGTACTGGGTTTGGTTGAACTCCACCAAGTGAATAAGTTATTTTGGGATTACTGTTTCCCAGGTGTAATACCTTACACTTTGTTGGATTAAAACACGGCTGCCATTTTTTTGACCATTCTTGAAGTCTATCTAGGTCTCTCTGAAGAAGCTCAGCTTGACAGTGATCATTAACTACTCTACCAATTTTAACATCATCTGCAAATTTAGACATCACGCCCTCTATCCCTTCATCAGTGTCGTTTATGAAAATTAAAAACAACAGTGGTCCTAATACTGATCCTTGGGGAACCCCACTTCTTACATCAACCCAATCTGAGGAATAGCCATTTATCACAACCCTCTGCCTCCTGCCCTGAAGCCATCCTTCTATCCATCTAAGGATTTTCCCAGTGATTCCAACCTGTTCCAGCTTATAAAGCAACCGCTCATGTGGGACTGAGTCAAAAGCTTTGCTGAAATCTAGATAAACAATGTCAAAATTATTCCCTAAATCCAGCTCGTGAGTGACCCTTTCGAAATAGCGAACCAGATTTGTTAAACATGATTTTCCCTTTACAAAACCATGCTGAGTATCTTTGAGAATTTCAATTCAATCCAAATGATCCTGAATTCCACCCTTGATCATTGCCTCCATGATTTTCCCTACTACTGAAGTCAGACTGACAGGTCGATAATTTCCCATTTCACTTTTAGAGCCACCCTTATGTATGGGAGATACATTTGCACTTTTCCAATCCAAGGGAATCTCCCCAGAGTCTAGTGATGCTCGCATAACCAGCCTCAGTGGTTCAATGCACTCGCTTGCTGCCTCTCTCAAGATTATGGCTGAAGGCAAACTTCCACACATCTATCCTACAACCATCCTTCCTCAGCTTTAATTTGTGCCCCCCCCCTCACGTGTGTAGTCTCAGCAAGAGGAAGACTGCCATCAATATTCAGCCTTACACAATCTATTCAAGGCTTTAAACACTCAATCACATCTCGTACCTGGTATCAAGACACTGCAGTTTGCAAAAGTGTTTCTAGGTAAGAGCATCCTTATGTTCCCTTCTCTGCATCTGTTTCAGCAGATCTACATCCTCCCTAAAGTGAGGTCTCTAAACCTGTATACAGTACTCAAGATGCAGCCTAACCATGGCCTCATACAAAGGGATAATCACCTCATCCCTGCAAGCAAAGTTTCTGTATAACATTGACAAAACCCCATGAGCAGTCCTAGTAGCATGTCTGCACTGCTCAGAGAATTTAATGTATGACTACACAATTACCCCAAGGCTTTTTCATTCTCCACTACAATAAGTGTCAGACCACACAGTTGATAAGTTACAAAAAAATAATTTTGATATCATATACTTGGATTTCAGGAAAGCTTCTGATACTGTTGCACATGCAAGACTGCTGTGCAAATTGGAGCGGTATGGCATTAAGGGCAAGTTACTGCAATGGATAAAGGGATGGTTGAGTGGGAGATGGCAGAGAGTGGTAATAAATGGACACTGCAATACATGGACTAATGTTATTAGCAGAGCCCCCCAGGGTTCGGTGCTGAGCTCGTTGTTTTGTGTACATTTGTGCTCCCATATCCGCTGATTCAGTTAACCATGGTTAACCATGGAAAAAAAAAAAAAAAACTTAACATGTACTACTCGCATCCAATACAATGCTTCCCTTTATTTTTTACGATGTCGATTTTAAATTGAATAGCTTCCCTTTTTTTTTTTTTTATGTCACACATGGTTTGGTCACCAACATTATAATGGTTCTTTAGAGATATGATGGATGCACTGTTTTCAAACTTTTGAATAATTCCATGTTTTTGTTTAATTTGAAAGCAAAACTCTAGATTTTGCCCATCATTTTCGTGGTTTCTAAACAAAAAAAAAAATAGTTACTATAAGAGAAAAAAAAAAAAATTCTGACATCCCTTACATAAATAACGAAACAAAATTTGTCCTTTAGCGGTGCAACGGCACACAATCAACACAACGCACTAAATCAAACTAAACATTTGGTCCTTTTTTTTTTTTTTCTTTTGAGTGGTAGGTGTGAAGATAGCGGGAGTTGCAAGATAATAAGTACACTAATCTCCCAATGACGACTTATAACACCGGTTATTTACGACTTGCAAAATATCTGTTTATGCCTATTCTAGTTTGAATTTTATGATTTCTAGTGGTTTTTTTTTTTTTTTTTAATTTAGAGTCTTGAATTGTCCCAGTTAATCCAATCATTGTAAATCGAGAGTCTGCTGTACTTTATTATAAAAGCGATAAGTGTTTGCCTTTTTATTTACATAATTGTTATTTTATATTGTACTTAATATGTAGTCTTATAGTTATAGTTACACTGGTTATTTTTTATTTTAATTTAAATAAAGAGTTTTTGTGGATTACTACTTAATTTACATAAAACCGTTATTTCGTTCGAATCTTGCAGCCATTATTTTTGTATATAGTAGTAGGGAATTCAAATTTTTCATTCAGGTAGCTAGGTAGCTCTAACGCATAATTATATAGAGTAATACACTTCAATGTTTCTATTAGATAGCGTAGTATTGACATTTAATTAATTTAAAATAGTATGCCCCAAACTAGAGCAGCAAAGCAACAGGCACAAAGTGGCAGGAGTGCTGTGATTCGGGGGAGAACTGATTCTCCAATGCATCACAGCCTAAAAAAATATGCAACTTGTGAAATGTTTGCCGAACTCTCTGGAACGGAACATGATATTGCCAAGGGGGGATGTCTTTGTGTGTGTGTGCAATGTAAGGAAATCAGGCAACAACTCAGTGTTGTTGTCGACCTATATGGGAGTTTGAAGGACAGGGTGGATGCCCTCAAAAGATCTAAATTGAGGGGCCCATCAAGCTCTCAGCTGCCCACATCAACGCCAGAGCTTGCACTTGGTCACATGCAACACAGCGGCAACCCCCAAGGCAGAATGCACTGGTCCCACAGGAACTAGTAGTTGTTGGTGACTCTATTGTCAGTGAAACAGGTAACGTGCTTTGTAAAAAGGATAGGTGGAACAGGACCAGGGTATGTCTGCCAGAGGCAAAGGTTAATGACGTTGTAGAGCGGATATAATCTTTTACGGGCACAAAAGGTGATATAGTTGTACACGTTGGCACTAATGATATTAAGAGTAGAAGACCGGCAGAATTAATAAGTACAGGTCACTGTTGAACAAAAGCCGAGAATTAGGGTTAAATTTGAAAGTGTCTCCAATTCTGCCCAGACACGATATGAGGGAGTATATGATGAGAGCCTTGTCAATCAATTCAGCCCTGGAAAGATTGTGCAAAGCTCAAGGGATAGCATTTTTTTCAGCCTGGTCTGTACTTGTTAACAGGAGAGACTGCTTCTACAGGGATGGGATACACTTAAGTGGAAAGGGTGCAAGAATATTTGCTGATGCTATCGAGGCAGTGTTAGGTGGGTCGGAAAACTAATAGCTTGGGGGATACAAGGACTAATAGTTTAACAGTAGCCGTTAGCAGAGGTGAAGGTGATTCTTGCACAACTTCTATTAGATGTTCTCTTCCTGTGAACATGACACCCCGAAAAGTTCTAGTCCGACTTAAGGAATGTAGAGAATAACCCCCACCCCATATCCAATTATTAGACCCCTAAATTTAACTCAAAATTCCTGCCACAGCACCAAAAAGAAAAAATCGATCCTTAATTATTAGCCACTTTAGACCTCCAAAATCTAACTTTATGACAATGTCTTGCAAAATTGATATCGCCTTCCCCATGAATTATTAGCGAGTTGTACAAGGAGAGTTGGAAAAGAAGCTTCCTATATCAAAAATAAAGGTAAGCCCTGTTGATTCATAATATAATAGAATATAGGTAATATCGAGCACTTAATAGCTCTCTAGTATCAAATCTATTAAATACCACAGATTGTCGACTTTACACTTCGCTTCTCCCTCTCCACTCAAAATTCAAAATTTAATTGCTCCATTTAAAAATATACTTCACGCATACGTGTATACTGACCAAATTGACCACTCAAGTTATACATTAATATACAACACTATGGCTGAATGGTTAACAGGGTTAAAACAAGACTATACTAGAATTACATTGAAATATGCAGCCCAAAAATATCATATTCAGTTTCTAAAACAATGCCTTTCTGAAAATTTAATACCGAAATTTGCTAAATTTCGGCTAGGTTTGAAAATCCAAGGAATACAAAAATTAGTTCATACCACATCAAGCAACACAATAAAACTAGCTTTAAAATCCCGATTTAATCTAAAAAAGATATATTTTAAACAGATTCAACGACATCGCAATATTTTTAGAAAACACCTAAACAGTATGGACTGGAATACTCTAAAGCAAACCATTCAAATAAAAATCGACACCCAATCCACCACATTAGAGAACAGACATAACCTAAAATTACAAGCCCTTAGGGGTTTTCCACACAACAGAGGTCACCATTCATCACACAATCATTTTGAGAATCAGAGTGCATACCGAAACACCAAAAACGCAGAAAAAAATTCCCACTCCTTCCCAAATAGGAATCTACCACATATTAATGACTTCCGGGCCAATTTAAACACTGGATCCCATAACGACCATAATCCATCAGAGAATGTAAAGAACCTATCATCTGTTACGCTAACTTCTCAGCAAATAGCCCTATTAAATAAAGGTTTAAATTATAATTTACCGCCAAGATTCCCCCCCCCCCCCAAGAAACATGATTATTGACCTAGAGTTTACTCTTAGAGATTTGCCACAAAAAAACGTATTAATCCAACAAACCAATCGAATCATAAACCAAGCTATCCCCTCAATATCAAAACGACATAGAGAAGAAGCAAAAGCTTTACACACACTTAGACAAAACTGAGATATCATTATTCAAAAGGCCGACAAAGGCGATACAGTAGTTATTCTCAATAAAGGAGACTATATAAATAAATTATACACCATTTCAGACACAACGACATACGAAGAGGTTGCACCATCAGAGTTCAACAGCTTAGTTAACAAATATAACAAATTGCTCACCACCTAAAGGAAAGATGACCACATCACTAGGGCTCAGCTCAAACAAATTAAAGCCCGAACATACAATATCCCAACCTTATTCGGCCAAGTAAAATTACACAAAACAGGATACCCAATACGTCCCATCGTGTCATATAAGAATTCAGCTTTTGCCTCCTTAACCATGTTCATCTACCCAATTCTAAAACCGCTCCGAGAACTCCTAACATATAACAAAAAACTACGATGCATTATTCATGAACCTCAAAGATCTCCATATCAAGGAGTATAGGAAGTTATATTCACTCGATGTGACTTCACCATACACTAACGTAAATGTACCCTACGCCTTAGACATAGTCTGGGCCTACTTAAACGATGATAACACAAAAATTAATAACACCAGACTCCCCAAAGCCAGAATAAAGTGCAAATTACATTCTATTCCAAGAAAAAATATACAGACAGATTTTTGGCCTCCCAATGGGCCTAAATATTAGTGGACTCATTGCCAAACTATACTTAGACAAATTAGAAAAGATTCACCTTGATCCATTTATACCACAGATGACATATTACAGAAGATATCTGGATGACATCCTAATCATCACAGATCACTTGACTATAAACAATATTCTACAGGTTTTTAATAACATCCATCAGAGACTAAAATTTGAATTAGAAACTGAAGCAGAATCCCACTCCCTAAATTTCCTTAATTTTACCATACACAGATTAGACCAAAAACTAAATTTCAGCATATATAGAAAACCCACTAATAAAGGGATGCTTCTGCACTTCCACAGTTACCATCCCCAACCATACAAAAAATCGGTCATGCTGAACCAATTTCTAAATGCCTTTAAATATTCTTCCACCCAGATTTCTCTAACCACTGAAATAAATGAACTAACTAGAAGATGTGGCCTGACCATTGCCTTATACAAGGGAAGAATCACCTCCTTATCACTAATAGAAAAATTCTTTTATATCATTGACAAGACACCATGAACTACTCTTGCAGCCCGTCTGCACAGCTGAAAAAACTTCATATCTACCTGCACAATTACTCCCAGGTCCTTTTTATTCTCTACCACTGTCGGTGTAGTACCACAGAGTTGATACGTTGCTCTGGGTTTGCTGTTTCCCATATGTAGTACTTTACATTTGTCAATGTTAAACTTCATTTGCCACTTTTCAGCCCATCTGCTCAACCTTTCCAGATCTTGTTGCAGCAACATACTGTCAGTAGTGTCCTTAACAACCCTGGCAACCTTCGTATCGTCTGCAAACTTGGACATTAAGCTTGATATACCATCATCAATATCATTTGTAAATACAGAAAACAGCAATGGACCCAACACCGAACCCTGAGGGACTCCAATAATAACATTGGTCCACGAAGAGCAGTGTCCATTGATTACCACTCTGTCTTCTCCCCCTCAACCATGTGCAACAGTATCAAAAGCCTTTCTAAGATCCAAATATATAATATCAAAGTTATTACCTGCATCTAGTTCTTTTGTGACTGCATCATAGTATCCAATCAAGTTGGTCAGGCAAGACTTTCCCTTAACAAAATCATGCTGTGTCCGAGCTTTGACTCAAGTCGTGTCTAGATGATCCTGCAGTGCTTCTTTAACCTGTGCCTCTATTAATTTTCCTGGAATAGAAGTTAAACTCACAGGTCTATAATTATTTGTGTCAGCCTTTGATCCTCCTTTGTGCATTTGGGGTCACATTTGCACATCTCCAGTCTATGGGTACCTTCCCTGAGTCCAAAGAAGCTCTCAAAATTATGGGTAAGGGTTTACTTACTTCCTTTGCTTCCTCCTTTAATATAACTGGATAGATCCCATCCACTGCGGATGCCTTTTTTATGTTTATCCTCATCAATTTCTCCTCCACTTTCCTCTCAGTTATTACAAAATCATCTAGCTTACTGCCAGAGTTTACTTCACCTCTGGCATTCCCCTTCCTGAATAACTCCTGTGTGAATGTAGATGCAAAATGCTCGTTTAGTTTGTTAGCCACCTGAGCAGGATGATCAACAGTTGAACCATCAATATCCAGTGGACCAATCTGATTCATCCCTTTCCTTCTACAATTTACATAGATAAAGAACTCTTTTTCTGTTTTTCTTTGCATCCTTTGCCAAGGATTTCTCATAATCTGCCTTTACCTGCCTGATCTCCTTTGTGACTTGGTTACAGACCAGCTTATACCTATCATAGGCTTCCATGTCACCCATTAATTTACGTATTGAAAACACAATGAATTGTCAAACTAATAGAGCAAGCTTATCTGCAAAAAGATCTAAACTTATCAAGCACTTCCTAATTCATTTCACAAATATACGTGGTCTCAATAATGTTTCCCATACCGGACAATCCTAATCATACAGCCAATATACGCTTGATCTTTTTCTTACAAACAACCCTTCTAAGTATGCGGTCGAAGTGAGAGATCCTTCAGGCACTTCAGATCACAACTTGGTGATTGTCTCTTCTCCAATGGAACCTTTATCTCATGGCTATTCCGAACCTCAAGTTGTTTGGCATTACAAGAATGCAAAATGGGATGACCTGCGAGACTTTTTTTCTTCTTTTCCTTGGTTGGATTACTGTTTCAAAACTTCAGATGTCAACGTTTGCTCAGATCGTGTCAGTGAAATTATTCTTGCAGGAATGGAATGGAATCCTTTATCCCACACTCCACTTTAAAATCTCGTCCTTTATCGAAACTTTGGTTTTCCAATAAATGTGCTAAGGCTGTTCAAGAGAAGAATGTTGCATATCATAATTGGCTTGTGTCTAATTCTCCAGTTTCATTTTCTGCGTACACCAAAGCTCGCAACAATTGTAAAGCAGTTATTAATCAATCAAAAGTAGAGTTTGAACAGGCAAAGAGTAGAAAACTTGCTTCTTGCCCTAATTTTAGCCGAGCATTCTGGTCTCTTGCCAAACCTATTGGCGGCAACTTATGCCCACCTCTGTTCAAACCAGATGGTTCTGTTGTCACTCCAGCCAAGGATAAAGCTGACCAGCTAACATCCCATTTTCCATCCAACTCATGTATTAATGATCTTGGTAAAACAATTCCCACCATTCCCAACACGCTCCATTTAATGCCCCATGTGGTCTTCCGTCAAAAGGATGTCAGAAGGATTTTGACGAATCTTGATGCCAAGAAAGCTCCAGGTCCCGATGGTATTTCTCCACTTGTTCTCAAAACCTGTGCTCCTAAAATTACTCCTATTCTTTGCTGGCTTTTTTCACTTTCTTATTCCAAACGGGTTTTTCCTTCTGCTTGGAAATTTGCTCATATCCACCCAGTTCCTAAAACGACATAGAGTAAGCCCTTCTTGCAATTACTTCTACTCTTTCTAACGTAATGGAGAAATCAATTAAACCGTCAACTCTTAAACTACCTAGAAACCTTCTGTCTGATCAATGATCGCCAGAATGGATTGCATCAGTGTCGATCCACTGGTGATATTCTGGCTTATGTTACCCATTTATGGACTAATTCAATGGAAAGGTTCGGTGAAACACAAGTAGTTGCTCTTGACATCTGAAAGGCTTTCGATCGTGTTTGGCATAAAGGTCTTCTAAACAAGCTTCCATCTTATGGGTTGCCAGCTGTTTTTAGTAATTGGTTATCCAGTTTTCTCTCTGATCGCTCACTGAGGGTGATGGTAGATGGCTCTCTGTCTTCTAACTTCTCCACTAATGCTGGTGTCCCCCAAGGTTCAGTTCTTTCCCCCACTCTTTTCCTCTTGTATATTAATGACTTTCCATTGACTGGAAATCCTATCCATAGTTTTGCTAATGATAGAACATTGCATTCCACTTTCCATTTTGGCACCTCCATAGCCAGGTGGGAAGGAGCAGCAGTGCGTAGCACAAGCTTCTTGATTAGACCGGGATTTGAGCCCGTCACCACCAAATACGGAAGATGCGGAAAGGTTAGGGAATGACCACCGCATATCCCGGAGCAATATGGCCTTAGTTGCTAATGCTCCTAAAAACCAAATAACAAACAACTTTCCATTTTGAGAAACCTTGCTCTACTCAATCAGCTTCAACTTCTCGAAAATCTGCTACCAATTCCTTAAATGCCGATCTTCAGGTAATTCTAAAACTCAGTCTCGTCTTATATCTCACAAAAAGGATTCTTCTGGTCCTATGCTTATCTTTGGTGACACTCCAATTTCTAGGCAAAATGATATATCTCTTTTGGGGATTACCCTGACTTCTAATCTCTCTTGGCACAAGCACATGGTTTTCTCTTTTGCTCTCGGCATTACTTTTCTTCCAAGCAGCTGCTCACGCTGTATAAATCGCAAATCTGCCCTACCATAGAATATGGTTCCCACAACTGGGGTGGTGCCCCCAAAAACCTCTCTCAGGCTTCTTAATTCCATTCAGAAGAGGGCAGTTAGGTTAATTAATGATTCATCTCTAACAAAGTCTCTCCACTCGCTGTCTCATAGACGTACCGTTTCTGCTGCATGCCTCTTCTACAGATACTTCCATGGGCACTGTTCTTCTGAATTGGCTTCTATAATTCCCGCTCTCTCCCTTTCAAAACAGTCCGAACACGTGCCACCACCATCCAACTCCAACTCCAAACTTACTGTCCAACTCCAAACTCACAGAACCAACTTTTCATCTTCCTCGTTTATTCATTCAACTGCAGTTTTCTGGAACAACCTTCCTTCATACGTATTTCCTGAAAATTACAGTCCACAGAAGTTCAAGTCCAATGCCAACAAATATCTTATTTTGTCTTCTCAACCTCCATCCCAAGCACGGTACTAAGTACTACAGGTTCTAATACCTCGTGTTTGGGGTTTACATAAAAAAAAAAAAAAAAAAAAAAATCGCATCTATTTAAGCCTCAACCTTGAACAATATTTCTTAGTTGGTATGTAAAGCCAAGATAAATTCTTTGAATGCTCCCAATTTTGAATTTGCTGTTGGTAACATCATCAGTTGGTCCCGCTGTACAGTATTTAAATACTGTCTCAGACCATCGTAGTCGTCTTTACTATAGTAAAAACCCTTCCCTACCCTTGATTGTAGTTCTCTTTGAGTAAATCCCACTTCAGCCCACTGTGATCACCGCAACATAGTGGTTCCTGTATCTGCAGATTCTTAATGCATGAAGAATCACTACTGATAATCAGATCAAGAGTGTTACTCCTTCTATTTGCCTCCTGAACATGCTGATGTAGAAAACAAACCTCCAGTAAATCCACATAAGCCATGTTAGTGTGTGATTAACCAACCCACAAATTCCAGGCAATATCTGGGATTTAAAATCCCCCATTATAAGACACTCTGATTTACTGGCCCACTCTATTTCCCTGTACAGTTTCTTATTATACTCATCAGAACCATTAGGCCTATAGCACACTTTTACTCTCAATTTTGATCTCCCAATGCTTATGTCACCGAAAACTGACTCGACACTGCACTGTCCAGCGATGTTGACTGGCTTCATTTCCTTGGATTTTATGTGTTTCTTAACTAATAGCATAACCCCCCTCCCTTCCTGTGCTGTCCATCCTTTCTGTACACATTGTACTCCCTTAATTCCAGTTCTGCATTCCTTATATCTGTGTGACACCACATCTCTGATATCCCAACATTATCTGCCTTGGATGTTTTCAGCAATACCTCAAATTCATCAAATTTATTTACCAAACTCCTAGCATTGGTGTACACGCAAGTATACATGCACCTGTTCCTATTCGTAGCTACCCTAATGCAACCCATGTGTTTACTTGTACCGCAATGACTCCCAGCAGTCTCTGAAATACCCTGCATCTTCTTTTCCAGGCTGCTGCTCAATCCAATAGAAGGATCACTTTTACCTCTACCAGTGGCTACTCTTAATCTATTAGTCCTTGTATCCCCCCCCCCAAGCTAGCAGTTTTCTGAGCCACCTAACACTGCAAGGCACCTCCATAGCCAGCTGGGAAGGAGCAGCAGTGCATAGCACACGCTTCTTGATTAGACTGGGGATCAAGCCCGTCATCACCAAATACGGAGGATGCGGGAAGGTCAGGGAATGACCACTGCATATTCCCAAAGCAATATGGCCTTAGTTGCTAATGCTCCTAAAAATCAAATAACAACAACCTAACACTGCCTCGATATCAGCAAATATTCTTGCACCCTTTTTGTGCAAGAATAGCAAATATTCTTGCACCCTTTTTGTGCAGTCAGATATGAAGTTCTCTGAGCAGTGCTGACGGGCTGCCAGAGCAGGTCATGCAGTTTTGTCAATGATATACAGGAATTTTGCTAGCAGAGACAAGGTAATTATCCTTTTAGGCAATGGTCAGGCCACACATTAAGTACCGTATGCAGGTCTGGAGGCCTCGTTTTAGGAAGGATGTAGAGTTACTAGAACAAGTACAGAGAAGGGCAATAAGACTGGAACAAAGGGGTGTGCTTGTGAAGAAAGACTTCAGTTCTGCTGGTTGCAGCATCTGGAGACTAGGCACCTGCGAGGTGATCTGGTCGAGGTGTATAAGGCCTTGAATGGTTTGAGCAAGCTCCATGCTGACAAGATACTTCAGCTTTCCCAGATTAAGAACCTGAGGGAGCATAGATTGAAACTGAGGAAAGACAGTTTTGAATAGATGTGTGGAAGTTTGCCTTTAGCCAGCGGGTAGTTGATTGCTGGAACAGACTTTCATCTGTTGTGGAAGTTGATAGCTTAAATAAATTTAAGGCTGAACTAGACAGATACTTGGAGTGGACCAGATGGATGGGAGGGGTATTTTTTTTTTTTTTTTTTTTGGCTGATTATAAGCTTGCATCATTTGCCTCAACTAATGCTAAATTACGAAATAACAAAAATACAAGTATATGATATATTCAAACAATGTAGAAATAAATAAGTATATCCTTGGTGTACATTGGCTGAATAGGTATGTGAGTGGTATAATCAGTCATATCATCTTCATTAATTGGCTTCACTAATTTGGCTCTTACTTCATTAAGAGCCAAATCAGTGTAGTAGAGAGAATGTTCATTTTTCTCAGAAATTGCTTCTTTGATGAATCAGTATGAACACACTTTTAAATGTCAAAAATAGTTTGAATATGTTTAAATATAAGTCAAACATAGCTATAAATTAAAAAAAAAAAAAACACTTTGCTTCATCCTTGGCAAAAATTTAGGAACCATATGAAATTTAGAGCAAAATTAAAACCATACCTTCTGGGCTTTGAGAACTTCCTCAGTGGCAATAAAGCTACTCAATAATAATTTACCCATAAGTTACACTTGCCTGATCACTATTTGTTTGTTACATGGTGTCCTATCTCTGAATCATTACAAATAAAGAAATAAAAATTAATTCTTGTATGTGGTACGTAGCCATCTCCTGATGCCCTCTAATGAAACAGTTTCACTGGAGAGCTTGTCTTGTGATTGGCTTGATTTGCATCACTTGCTGCAAATTTGGAACTACTAGATTATGACAATGCCCATGTGGACCTCTTTAAAAGCTGCAATTTGGTAATTGACTCTGCTGTTGTCCACTACCCGGTGTCTGCTAGGAAAGGCTTTTATGTAGTGATTTTTTGTAGTGATGTAGGGCATAACTGAAAGATTGGTAATCAAGTGAGTTCAATAATCAAAATAATTTAACTATTAGTAGTTACTAACTACTGATCATTTGATTATATCATTTTAATGATATAATCAATTATGCCCATCACTACTTTTATGCATTAGTGGTTTGGTATTGGCTTTCTAGGACCTTCTGAGCTACATGATTATCTTTGTGTCATCGAGGTCTGGAGGCCTAATTTTAGGAAGGATGTAGAGCTGCTGGGATGAGTGCAGAGAAAGGTAACAAGTTTGGTGAGGGGAACAAAGGGGGGGGGAGTACTCTTACCAAGAGAGGCTTCAGTTCTGAAAATTGCAGTGTTTGGAGACTAGGCATCTACAAGGTGATATCAATGAGGTGGTTAAGGCTTTGAATGGATTGAGCAAGCTCAATGCTGATGGGATTCTTCCTCTTGCTTAGACCACACACATGAGGAAGAACAAATTCAAATTGAGGAAGGATGGTTACAGAATAGATGTGCGGAAGTTTGCCTTTAGCCAGCAAGTGGTTGATTGCTAGAACAAACTTCCATCTGTTGTTGTCAAAGTTGATTATTTAAATAAATTCGAGGAAGGCAACATATATGGGATTCTTCATCTTTCTCAGAATAATCACCTCAGAGGGCATAAATTCAAATTGAGGAAGGACGGATGTCAGATAGATGTGCGGAAATTTGCCTTTGGCCAGCGGGTGGTTGGTTGGTGGAACCGACTTCCATCACTTGTTGTTGAAGTGATAGCCTAAACAAATTTAAAGCTCAACTGGACAGGTATTTCGAACGAACGGAGGGGTGAAATGGGAGAGGGTTTTTTTTTTTTTTTTTTGGGCTGATGCTGAATAAGCTTGCTTTCTTGCATCGTATGCCTCTACTAATGCTAATGCTAATATTGGAGGGAACAAGAGGTGAAATGGAATGGAATTTTTTTTTTGGCTGATGTATAAGCTTGTATCATATTGTGGGGGGTGGAAAACAAGGATGATGTTTTATATATTTTTTTAGTTATTCTTATTTCGTTTTGTTCCCTATTATGTGTTTGTCCACTTTATTCTTATTTCCCCCACTTACACATCTGACTTTGCTTTACAGGAGAATTCCAGATTCAAGGGAACTTCTCTATTATTTATAATTCCCTTCAGAAAGGCTGAGTGTTCAGGAATAACAAACTCACAAATTAACAAACAACAAAGTTTATTTACACATATATATACAACATAATACACAATTGAATAAAAAAACATGTAATATGCATACAAGGTTAAGTCAAGGATACCTTGCATATATTATTCTTATATTAACAATCAATATGCTATTTTCATCATTATACTCTTGTGTTCTTGCCATTCTGTTAACTGAAGACTTCAGTTACAATAACTTCAGTTACAATAACTGAAGACCAATCATAACTTTCCTAGAGTCTCTATTTGTTATTAGTCTTTCAGTGGGACCAACAATTCTTCATTAATACAAACACTATATTCAATTACCTATCCTTAAAACATAAGGTTTTTCATAGGATTCAATTATCTGTCCTTAAAACATTCAAATATTTTCATATAAAATTTACTATATTCAATTATCTATCTTTAGAACATTCTAAGATGCTCATTATAAACTTGATTATCCTTCTAACATAATATAATCATTTGAACAACAATTTAATCTATTACTTACCTTTCGTTTCTCTTGCATTTTACAATAACCTTTTTGAATTTAAACTCTGTTAGTATATATAATTTACTTAAGAGATAATTTATCAATCAATTTACTTCTAGTGCTATCCTTTTTTCATTAATCACTATACTGTTTCACATACAGTACTTTATGAAAATGCAACCATTTTCACTTATGACGGGACGTTCATGAGGAGAACAAGCGCCCCATACTTTTGTGACTATGCTGTATATTTGGAGCAACACCTGCTCGCGGGGAGAAGGTGGAAATATTTCTGGTCCCCGCACGTGCAGTGAAAGTCACCCCGTGGAGCGTCAGCCCTCCGCCGGTCGCCTGTTATCTAACAGCCGGAGGTCATTTGTCCGAGCGGAGTGGACAGACGTCTGGGCGCATTTGTTGACAAAACAGCAAAGGAACGCGATTCTCGTGTGGAGATGCGAGGCTACATCTTCCAAATGACACTTTTGGGATAAACAGAATAAGACGTCCACTGGAGGTTTGTGTTTTTTGAAAGTCTGGTGTGAGGAAGTGAACGAACTTGTGGCCATTAGGTCTTTGTCCAGTCTGAAGGCACAAACCCTACCAAAATAAAGTCTCCTCCGCACCACCTCCATAAATCCAATATTTTATGTGAGCAGAGCTCCAAAATCGACAGTCCCAGAGTTGTTGTTGAACCGTTGAAATTAACCAGAACAAATACGCAGGGGAAAGCAAAAGGTGAGGGGGAGATATATATACGAACCTAGGGAAAAGCACAGGGAGTTCAGGCCGTGACGAGTTTAGAGTTGGCAGTTCGGAGTTAACAGTTGGGAGTTCTGAGTTTGGTTTTGTTGAAGCGAAGTCTGAAAGTAGAAGAGAAAGTGTGAACGAGAGAAAAAGAGAGAAGGTGTCTGAGCTCCTGAGAAAATACAGAATCCTGTTCGAGAGAAAGCAGATCCAACCACGGATAAAAGAGTAGCAGAAATGACCGAGATTGACGATCTTCCCAGAGTATCAACTCCTGAAGATATGCAGATTGAGTCTGGTAAGTCAACTTTCCATGTCCCATTAAACAACTGAACTAGATAGTGTAAAAGGCGATCCTATTTACCCTTACATAGACTTCTCTCCTCATAATAACTTATCTTGTTAAGTATAGAGAATAAGCGATATTTTGAACTTAAGGAACACACATCACATTATAAGTTTAACATTATGATCTCTTTATAATTGTTATGCTACAAACGTCATTAGTGTCTTACATGAACCACTGAGATGTTTTTGCCTCGACGGGATGTACTTGGAGTTTCCTACAACAGACAGCAAGCACGAAACTACACAAAGAACAACACTACCACTACTATTCAGCTAGTAAATTTACATTAAGAAGCTAACTATATATTAACGTAACGAGGAGTAAGCCAAATGTTACATGCCCTATTCTAAAAACTATACTTGTTTACTGAGTGTACATCTTATTTGTCTTGTGTACTAAACCATGTTTTGTTTAACAACCTTTGCCTCATGATTACTCTCTGATGACACATGATTCCTTGAATGGATTACTGATAAAGAACTTTGTTAAGGCGGCGCTTTTGATTCTAGTCAAATAGAAAGGAATCAAAGGTGAAAATCACAACGCAATCTTGATGTTGCAGATTTGCTCAACGTCCATCTGAGTAAGTTTTTAGAACACGGGATTTGTCCTAACTAACTGCTAGACGATTACATGAAAGCCAGGTTTCTTCGGATGTAAATATTAGTGTAACTCTTGCAAAGAACATTTATTCCTAACTGACACATCACACCATAACTGAGAATTGTTGGAACCCTAGCAAGTTTATCCTATAACGGAGTAAAAGACCTGCGCAACAACTTACTATTATCCTTTTTCGTTCCTTTGCTTTCCGGGGCGGTTCCAAGCTTTCCTGGCTCTCAGGGTACCTTCTGGGGATCTCTTTCATCAGCTACACCTGAATTTGCTACAGATGATTTTTTTGGGAACTCTTTGCTGCACTGGGATTGGCATTCTTTCTCCACCTTATTAAAACCTATCACAAGGAAAACTCATATGGCATCTCACACTAACTCCTTCTCCACTCCACTTTATTAAAACTTATCACAAGAAAAAACTCATAGGGTGCTACCCTCGTTTTTCCGCTCCACCTATTAAGAACTTTTTTAAGAAGAAAACTTCCCAGGGCGCTACCCTTCTCTTTTCCCACCACGACCAAACACTCAACTGTTAACTGACACATATTTCCTACCACAACAGAACCCTCAACTGCCCATGTTACTAACTCATTTTACTTATCTCGACGAAAATCTTGACTGCTGTGTCCGCTGACTATTTCATTTTCCCTAGCACCAACAAAAACTCAACTTAGAATCCCACTAACTCAATTTCCTAAACACCCACATGAATCTCAACTCGGGGTATGACTGCTCACATTTTCTAACACACTCAAAAAACTCAACTCTGTGTTTTTACTAACCCATTTCCACAAACTCCGACAAAATCTCAACTGTCTCTTGTCTCTCCCCGTTCACTCACTTTTTGTTCAACTCAATTTCTGTACCGCCTACATATGTCAAATCCACCTAGTTTTCAGTTTATCCAATCTTACTCATTTTATCAACTTCCACTCTCTTCTTATTCGCTAATTTTTATCTTTCTCACGCTGATTCCTTGTTGCTCGATCTAACTTCTTATTTTAAGAAATTTGTAAAATTTCTCAGGCTGTCAGTACCTTTGAAGTCAGCCGCTAATAGTTATACTGTAGCAGACTAATTTCCCACGATCTAAAAACTTGCCATCACCGACAGCCAGAGCCAGACTTCCATCTAATTCCCAGCATTGTTCCGTATTTTACTGTCCAGGTGTAACCGATTAAAGAAATGTCCCGACAGCACATGGTCCACCGCGCCATTGTTTTCCAGAGTTAACACCTTCTACTAATAACAGTTGCAACCAGTTTCCATTGTTTTGGATGCTCCTGTGCGCTGGGAACCGAAGTACACCCCTTCCTTGCCATTAGCCTTTGTCAAGCTTAACGCTGACCTTCATAAACGTTGTCTAATTTAATCCTTGCCAGTGATCTTAGTTATATTCTTAACTTGTAATGTTCCGCTCCCCCATATTGCTTTATTATAAGTTTTACTTTAAATAAATCTCCCTCTTCCACAAAATATTATATTTGTAAAATTTTACATCTTACATACGACCAGCCCTCCAAGAAAAATTTATACTTGTGTAAATTTTTTTTCTATTCTCCTACACTTTCCAATTTTAACCACTGTACATCTATTTACAAATCCCTATTATATACAATATTAATCCCAATTATATACGATAGTTTAAACTAAGTTACTTCCTGGAACAATTCTCCTTTAACAGTTTTGTTAATTTGACTACAATCCCTGCTATCTGTTTTTCTAAATATTCAATTTCTTATTCTATTTACAGATCCCTATTAAGTTTCTTAAATATTTACATAGCTTTATGGACCCATTTAAACTATTTCCTACACAGGAGTTTGCCCTTAGGGATTTCTCCCTTTTGTTTCTATTCTCACTAGTAGCCATCTGAGATCTTAATAGCATTGTTTATACTTTCTCTATTTAGATTATTCTAATAGCTAATAACAAAATGATAATCAACCTCTATTAATCAATCTATAACTTATTAACTGACTTTCAATTAATACTTTCTCTGTTCATTAATTGTTTATACTTTCTCTATTTGAATTATTCAGATAGCAAATAACATAATGATAATCAACTTCTATTAATCAATCTATAACTTATTAACTGACTTTCAATTAACAATAATATGCTATCAATATTCAATTTACCCTACAATTAATCCATAATCACTTTTGAATAATCCACATCTATATGAATTCACATCTATTAATGCATTCAAATCCAAATTTGAATAATCAACGTCTATATGTTGTTTACACTTTTATTTATTATTTAACACATTTCTACTACCATTCCTTGCTCTATCTTTATCAATCTCCTGTTAATCTATCAATAGTCAATTTACCATACAATCAATCCATAATCACTTTTGAATAATCCACATCTATATAAATTCACATCTATATATGCATTGAAATCCACATTTGAATAATCAACATTTATATGTTGTTTACACTTTTATTTATTATTTAACACATTTCTACTACCATTCCTTGCTCTACATTCATCAACCTCCTGTTTATCTTTTACTACTGTTCTGGCTCGCCAGCTGAATTTTTTTCAGTTTCAGCAACTGTTCTAAAATTGCTTTGTCATCCTGAACACAGCCTTCCAATTAGGCAAATTATCCTGGCTGGATTTTCGCCAATTGTGGGGGGGGTGGAAAACAAAGATACCTAATTATATATTTTGTTGTTGTTGTTTTATTTTTCTTATTTTTATTTCGTTTTGTTCCCTATTATGTGTTTGTCCACTTTATTCTTATTTCCCCCACTTACGCATCTGACTTTACTTCCTAGGAGAATTCCAGATTCGTGTGAGCTTCTCAATTGTATATAATTCCCTTCGGAAAGGCTGAGTGTTCAGGAATGACAAACAACTCACACATTAATATATAATATAACATAGTTTATTTACACTTATATATACAACATAATATGCAATTGAATAAAAAACATGTAATATGCATACAAAGTTAAATATAGGATACCTTGCAAATATTATTCTTATATTAACAATCAATATGCTATTTTCATCATTATACTCTGTGTTCTCACCATTCTGTTACAATAACTGAAGACCAATCTTAATTTTCCTAAAGTCTCTATTTTTTATTAGTCTTTCAGTTGGACCAACAATTCTTCATTAATACACACACTATATTCAATTACCTATCCTTAAAACATTCAAAGATTCTCACTATAAACTTTATTATCCTTCTAACATATTATAATCATTTGAACAACAATTTAATCTATTACTTATCTTCCGTTTCTCTTGCATTTTACAATAAACCTTTTGAATTAATTAACTCTGTTAGTATACATATAATTTACTTTAGGGATAATTTATCTATCAATTTACTTCTAGTGCTATCTCTGTTTTTCATTAATTAATCACTATACTGTTTCACTAACAGTCCTTGTTAACTTACAGTACTTACTATTATCTTTTTTCTTTCCTTTGCTTTCCGGGGTGGTTTCAAACTTCCATTTTTGGCTCACTGTGGATCTCCTTCATCAGCTACACCTGAATTTGCTACAAATGATTTTTAGGAACTCTTTGCTGCACTGGCGTTCTTTCTCCACCTTATTCGGGCTATCATCCATTCGCTGCTTCCTTCCTTCTCATTGAGCTACTAATTTTTAGGCTTCATTCCGTCTAATCGGCTAGCACTTTGCCTTCACCACCTGTTAGCTTCGATACAGGATCTGCTTCCTCCTATCTGGGGCATCAGAACTCGATGCCTTCATCAAAGGGGACTTCCTCCTTTCCTAAGCACTTACGCCTTCGCTGATTTTTATCACTCCATCCTTTTACTTTCTCTTTATTTTTGTTTTTCCACCTTGTTAAAAACACCTTCTCAAAAAGGAAACCTCACAGACTCACCTACTTCCACTCCCGTTCTCTCTTTTTGTTCATCTCAATTTCTGTACCGCCTACATATGTCAAATATGCCCTAGTTTTTAGTTTAACCAATCTTACTCATTTTATCAACGTTCTCTCTCTCTCTTCTTATTCGCTAATTTTAATTTTCTCAAGCTGATTCCTTGTTGCTCGATCCAACTTCTCATTTTAAGAAGTCTGCAAACTTTCTCAGGCTGTCAGTACCTTTGAAGTCAGCCGCTTATAGTTACACTGTAGACGACTAATTTCCCACGATCTATAAAACTTGCCATCACTGCCAGCCAGAGCCAGACTTCCATCTAATTCCCAACATTTCTTCTGGTTTTACTGTCCAGGTGTAACTGATTAAAGAAATGTCCCGACAGCACATGGTCCACCGCGCTATTGTTTACCAGAGTTGACCCTTCTACTAATAGCCATTACTACTGGTTCCTATTGTTTTGATTTGTCCGTGAACTGAGAGTCGAAGTGTCCCTAGGTTGCTAATAGCTTTTCACTTACCGCTACCCCTGTATAGACGTTGTCTAATTTAATCCCTTGGCTTGTAAGGTTCGCTCCCCCATATTGCCATATTATAAGTTTTACTTTAAATAAATCTCCCTCCTCCACAAAATATTATATTTGTAAGATTTTACATCTTACAATATGCCACTACTAATGCTAATTGGGCAGATAGGCCCTCCCTTAAATCCACGGTTGCTCTCTTAATAAGAGTGTCTATAAATTATTAACCTCAATTAAAATTTTATTGTAAAACATTTTGCTGCATTTAATAAAGCAACTCAAAGAATTTTTTATTACACAACTGACTTCAATAACCTCCACATGAACACTTTTGTTAGTACATAGAACGTCAAGACAGTAGCCAATTTCATTTCAAGTGTTTTGAAGCATCTCTTGAGAAATGGAATCACTGGCTGGTCCTTCAACTCTGATGTTAACTTTGTTGTTTACACCTTATTCTTTATATAGCCACATACCAAGAAATCCACAGGTGTGATATCCAGAAAACAGAAGGCCAAGGAATGGGACCATCCTGGCCAATTCCATTGGTTAGGAAATTTTTTATTGAGGAAATTGTGCCCCATCTTGCTGATAGAATACATGTGGCTGCATATCTTCCAGCTGATGTGGAATATCAATATCTCCAGTTTCAAGAAGACAGCAGTGTGTTACAAAAGGAATGTATCTACAAATAAAGTTTTGGAAATTCAGGCAGTATTTACCCAGAGTCTTACAAAATCTGCCTGCTGGGCAGCAACACTACACAAGGTGATTCGTAAGAGATTGAAACTTGATGCTTACAAAGTGCAAATCATCCAGCATATAATGTGAGCATATCTTGGCAATTTTCAGAGTTCACAGTGTTTTCATGGAAGAAAAATGGCCCAATCACCTCACTGTTGTGGTTGTAGGGTTTAGGTGCATCAGCAACTTAGGCCATGTTGTGCCATCTATAATGTTTGTAAATTGCATGTAATTTCTGATTGTTTGCTGGATGAAAACTCCAAGTTTCCACGAGGAAAACATGCTACCCTCACCTGAAACTAATTCAGCCACGCTGTGAAAAAGAACCACAAAAATTCCTCATGTCATTGATAAAATTCAAACTCAGGTCTTTCCACCCAGTGTGGAAGGACAGTGATTTTACCAACTGTGCTACCACAAGGGCTCACCTGGCTGAAGGGCAGTGTGCACCACACATTTAATTCAAGACTATCATGCTTGTGTCACAAACTGGGTGAGAATTTTCAGATCCTCATATGTGACAATTGTATCCATTAACTTTACCAGACAGGTAGAATGTTGCTTCATCACTTCCAGAAAGTGCTCATCTTCATCTACACTAGGCGCCTCCGTAACCAAGGGCAGGAGCAGCAGTGCATAGCACACGTTTCTTGATTAGACCGGGGTTCGAGCCCATGACCACCAAATACGGAGGATGCAGAAAGGTCAGGGAATGACCACCGCATATCCCCGGAGCAATATGGCCTTAGTTGCTAATGCTCCTAAAAACCAAAATAACAACAACGTCATTTACACGATTGAGAATATGTACAGCAAATTCTTTTTGTTGTGGTTTGTTGTGAGGCTTAATTTCATGGACAATTTGCACAATGTAAGCATCGAGTTTCAATCTCTTATGAACCAACCTTTACAGTGTTGCTCGCAATACTTGCAGCTTCAGACTTGCCTAGCAGATTGATTTTGTAGGCCTACAGGTAAACAATACCTGAATTTCCAAAATTTATCTTCAGATACACTGACCTTACCTGCTCCTTTTGCAATGCACTGCCATTTTTTTGAAACTGGAAATTTTGTATCCCACAGCCACAATATGCACACTGCTTTCTCCTGCACTGTTGCCATTTAAATGCTGGACTGTTGCAATGCTTGCTAGGATTGCACTACCAACAGCATGAGAAAAACTTGCAGAAAGCTATTATAAGATACCTAATACAATAAAATTTTAATTGAGCTTCATAAACACGTGAATAATTTATAGACACCCTGTTTAAGTGGATAGATCCCACCCCATGTGCCTTATTTACTTTTGGTTTCAAAAATTTCTCCTCCACTTTTTCAGTTTTCACAAAATCATTTAGTTTCCTTTCAGAATTAAATACACTTCTGCATCCCCAAGCCCAAAAAATTCCTCACATGTGAATGTAGATGCAAATTATCCATTCAATTTGTCAGCAACCTGAATAGGTTTAACAATGATAAATGCAGAGTACTGCATTTGTGAAGCAGTAACCTCTGGATAACATGCAATTTGCTTAGCAACATACGGGTAATTGTGCAATCTAACATGTAGTCCTCTGAGCAGTGCAGACAAACTAAAGTACTAAGATTTTGATTGCTTCTGTCAATGATAAACAGAAATTTTGCCAGCAGCCACAAATCAGTGATTATCCTGTTGTATAAAGCAGTGGTTAAGCTGCACCTTGAATACAACATACAGGTCTAGAACCCTCATTTTAGGAGGGATATAGATCTGTTGAAACAGGTGCAGAGAAGTCCAACAACTTATTCCGGGGCAGCACTCTTACCAAGACCTCCATTCTATAAATTGCATCTGAAAACTAGGTACCTGCAAGAAGACCTAATTAAAGTGTTTACAGCATTAACTGGACTGAGTAAACTAAATGCTGATCGCATCCTCTAAGGGGACATAAATTAAAAAAGGATGGTTGCGGGATAAATGTGCAAAAATTTACTTTCTGCCAGAGTGCAACTGATTGTTGGAACAAACTTCCACCCTGGTGCTATGCAAGTGGGTAGATTTAATAAATATAAAGTAGGACTGGATATATCAGTAGAAAGTATGGACAAATATGTGGGTAGGTTTTTTTTTTTTTTTTAATGATGATTTTGTATATGCTTGCTTTCTTCACTGTTTTGCTATACTGACACTAATAAATCTAGAGGATTGCATTATTACATGAAAATTAGCAAATAAAGCAGGTAATTTTATTTTCAACTGATTAGCATTAGTAGAGGCATTTGATGCAAGAAAGCAAGCTTGTGCAGCATCAGCCAAAAAAAAAAAAAAAAAAAAAAAAAAAACACTTCTATTTCACCCCTCCGTTAGTTCAAAATACGGTCCAGCTGAGCCTTAAATTTATTTAGGCTAGCAACTTCCAAAATGGGTGGAAGTCTGTTCCACCAACCAACTAGCTGCTGGCTAAAGGCAAATTTCCACATATCTATCCCACATCTGTCTTTCCTCAATCTGAATTTATGCCCTCTCAGGTGATTATTCTGAGCAAGAGAAAGAGTCCTATCAGCATTGAGCAAGCTCAAACCATTCAAGGCTTTATACACCTATCACATCACCTCGCCGGTGCCTAGTCTCCAGATACTGTAATTTGAAAAACTTAAGCCTTTCTTTGTAAGAGCAACCCTTTGTTCCATCCACTAATCTTGTTGCCCTTCTCTGTACTCGTTCCAGCAGCTCTACATCCTTCTTGAAATGAGGCCTCCTACTCTTGCAGCCCATCTGCACTGCTCTGATAACTTCATACCTGCCTGCACAATTACCCCCAGGTCCTTCTTATTCTCTACCACTGTCAGTGTAGTACCACAGAGTTGATGTGTTGCTCTGGGGTTGCTGTTTCCAATATGTAGTACTTTACATTTGTCAATGTTAAACTTCATTTGCCACCTCTCAGCCCATCTGATCAACCTTTCCAGATCCTGTTGCAGCAGCATAGTGTCAGTAGTGTCCTTGACAACCCTGCCAACCTTTGTATCATCTGCAAACTTGGACATTAAGCTTGATATACCATCATCAATATCATTTATAAATACAGAAAACAATAATGGACCTAACAATGAACCCTGAGGGACTCCACTAATAACATTAGTCCATGATGAGCAGTGTCCATTGATTACCACTCTGTCTTCTCCCTCTCAACCATCCCTTTATTCGTAGCAGCAATTTGCCTCCAATGCCACACTGCTCCAATTTGTGCAGCAGTCTTCCATGTGCAACAGTATCAAAAGCCTTTCTAAGATCCAAATATATAATATCAAAGTTATTCCCTGCATCCAGTTCTTTTGTGACTGCATCATAGCATCCAATCAAATTGATCAGGCAAGACTTTCCCTTAACAAAACCATGCTGTGCCCGAGCTATAATTGAAGTCTTGTCTAGATGATCCTGCAGTGCTGCTTTAATCAGTGCCTCCATTAATTTTCCTGGAACAAAGTTAAACTCAAGTCTATATGGGCAGAATACTTTACACAGGTGATGCTATGTAAAGTATTTTGCCCATACTAACTATGTATCAAGAGGCATTCTGGAATTGGGGTTGGTAAAATGAAACAATGAATTGCATTAAAATGCATCCAAAATACTGTAGTTTGATTATCTGTAAATATTTTCCATACTGTCCATAAAACTGAAGTTGTTAAACAGTAACTACTGATATTTGATATGGAAGTTATATAAAGGTATTTCGTAGATAACACTCAATACTGAAACATAAATATAGCGTTATAACTGTGTTGGGATACAGGTTTAGGGTTTTAATATTGTACTGAAATTGAAATTTTATTGAAATTGAATCGAAATCATGACTCAGACCAGAGCAGCAAAACAAAAGGCTCAAGCTAATGGGAGTGCTGTGGCTCAGGGAAGAACTGAGGGGGGCAGTTGCACTCTGAATCACAGCCTTTTAAAATGCACTATTTGCTTGATGTTTGTGGATCAGTCCGGTACAGGACATGATACTGCCATGGGGGATGTCTTTGTATGTGCGTGATGCAAGGAGTGTAAGGAAATCAGGCGACAAAAGTCAGCGTTGTTATGGACCTATACGAGAGCCTGAAGGACAGGGTGGATACCCTCGAAGGATTAAGTGAGGGCCCATCAAGCTCTCAGCTGCCCACACCAACGGCAGAGCTTGCACTTCACGCAACACAGCAGCAACCCCCAAAGCAGAATGCACTGGTCCCAAAGGAACTAGTAGTGGTTGTTGACTCTATTGTCAGGGAAATGGGAAACATGTTTTGTAAAAAGGATATGTGGAACAGGACCAGGGTATGTCTACCAGGGGCAAAGGTTGTACACGTTGGCACTAATGATATTAAGAGTAGGAGACTGGCAGAATTACTTAACAAGTACAGGTCACTGTTGAAAAAAAGGCATGAATTAAGGTTGAATTTGAAAGTGTCTGCAATTCTGCCCAGACACGATAGGAGGGAGTATATGATGAGTGCCCTGTCGATCAATTTGGCCCTGGAAAGATTGTGCAAGGCTCAAGAGGTAGAATTTTTTTCAGCCTGGTCTGTACTTGTTAACAGGAGAGACTGCTTCTACAGGGATGGGTACACTTAAATAGAAAGGGTGCAAGAATCTTTGCTGATGCTATTGAGGCAGTGTTGGGTGGGTCGGAAAACTGCTAGATTGGGGGGATACAAGGACTAATAGATTAACAGTAGCCGCTGGCAGAGGTGAAAGTGATTCTTGCACTGCTTCTATTGGAATGAGCAGCAGCTTGGAAAATATGATGCAGGATATTTCAGAAATTGCTGGGAGTCATTGGGGTACAAGTAAACACATGAGTTGTGTTAGGGTAGCTAAGAAAAAGAACAGGTGCATGTATACTTGCATGTACACCAGTGCTAGGAGTTTGGTAAATAAATTTGATGAATTTGAGGTATTTCTCAAAGCATCAAAGGTGGATATTGTTGGGATATCAGAGACGTGGTGTCACACAGATATAAGTAATGCAGAACAGGAATTTGGGGGGTACATCAACAGAAAGGAATGGAAGGGAGGATGGGGTTATGCTATTAGTTAAGAAACACAAAATCCAAGTAAGTGTAGCCAGTCGACATCGCTGTGCAGTGCAGTGTCGAGTCAGTTTGGTGTCAGTAAGCATTCAGAGATCAACATTCAGAGTAGGAGTGTGCCATAGGCTTAATGACTCTGATGAGTATAATAAGAAACTGTACAGGGAAATAGTGGGCCAGGAAATCAGAGTCTTATAATGGGGGATTTTAATTTCCTAGATATTGACTGGAATTTGTGGGTTGGTCACTCACACACTAGCAAGGCTTTTGTGGTTTTATTGGATGATTGTTTTCTAAATCAGCATGTTCGGGAGGCAACTAGAGGGAGTAGTGATTCTTCATGCATTAAGAATCTGCAGATACAGGAACCACTAGGTGGCAGTGATCACAGTGTGCTGAAGTGGGATTTACTCAAGGAGGTAACTACCATCAGTGGTAAAGGGAAGGGTTATTGCTTTTGTAAAGGCGACTACGATGGTCTGAGACAGTATTTAAATTCTATACAGTGGGACCAACTGATGATGTTACCAACAGCAAACTCAAAATGGGAAGAATTCAAAGAACTTATCTTGGAAGCTACTAGGATTTACATACCAACTAAGAAATATTGTTCAAGGTTTAGGCCTTAATGGATGTCAGATGAACTAATGAGACATATGGCAGAGAAGAAAAACGCATGGGATACATATAAATTAACATGTGACACAGAAGCCAATGATAGATATAAGTTGATCTGTAACCAAGTTACAAAGGAGGTTAGGCAGGCAAAGGCAGATTACGAGAAATCTTTGGCAAGGGTTGCAAAGAAAAACAGCAAGGAGTTCTTTACTTATGTAAACTCTAGAAGGAAGGGGATGAATCAGATTGGTCCACTTGATATCGATGGTTCGACTGTTCATGATCCTGCTCAAGTAGCTAACAAACTAAATCAATATTCTGCATCTACATTCACACACGAGGAGTTATTCAGGAAGGGGAATGCCATAGATGAAGTAAACACTGGCAGTGAGCTAGTTGATCTTGTAATAATTGAGAGTAAAGTGGAGGAGAAATTGTTGAAGATAAATACAAGAAAGGCACCTGGGGTAGATGGGATCTATCTAGTTATATTAAAGAAGGCAGCAAAGGAAGTAAGCAATCCGTTAGCCATAATTATGAGAGCTTCCTTGGACTCAGGGGAGGTACCCACAGACTGGAGATGTGCAAATGTAACCCCAATTCACAAAGGAGGATCAAAGGCTGACACAAGTAATTATAGACCTGTGAGTTTAACTTCTGTTCCAGGAAAATTAATGGAAGCACTGGTTAAAGAAGCACTGCCGGATCATCTTCACAAGAATTCAGTTATAGCTCAGACACAGCATGGTTTTGTTAAGGGAAGGTCTTGCCTGGCCAATTTGATTGGATGCAGGGAATAACTTTGATATTATATATTTGGATCTTAGAAAGGCTTTTGATACTGTTGCACATGGCAGACTGCTGCACAAATTGCAGCAGTGTAGCACTGGTGGCAAATTGTTGCTATGAATAGCAACAAGGGATGGTTGAGTTGCAGAAGACAGAGTGGTAATTAATTGACACATGCTCATCATGGACTAATGTTATTAGTGGAGTCCCTCAGGGTTCAGTGTTGGGTCCATTGTTGTTTTCTGTATTTATAAATAATATTGATGATGGTATATCAAGCTAAATGTCCAAGTTTGTAGACAATACAAAGGTTGGCAGGGTTGTTAAGGACACTACTCACACTATGCTGCTGCAACAGGATCTGGAAAGGATGAGTAGATGGGCTGAGAGGTGACAAATGAAGTTTAACATTGACAAATGTAAAGTACTACATATGGGAAACAGCAACCCCAGCGCAATGTATCAACTCTGTGGTACTACACTGACAGTGGTAGAGAATGAAAAGGACCTGGGGGTAATTGTGCAGGCAGATATGAAGTTCTCTGAGCAGTGCAGACGGGCTGCAAGCGTAGCTCATGGTGTCTTATCAATGATATACAGGAATTTTTCTAGCAGGGATAAGGAGGTGATTATTCCCTTGTATAAGGCAATGGTCAGGCCACACCTTGAGTACTGCATACAGGTCTGGAGGCCTCATTTCAAGAAGGATGTAGAGCTGCTGGAACGAGTACAGAGAAGGGCAACAAGGTTGGTGAACGGAACGAAGGGTTGCACTTACAAAGAAAGGTTAAGTTTTGCAAATTACAGTGTCTGGAGACTAGGCACTGGTGAGGTGATCTGATAGAGGTGTACAAAGCCTTGAATGGTTTGAGCTTGCTCAATGATGATGGGATTCTTCCTCTAGCTCAGAATAATCACCTGAGAGGGCATAAATTCAAATTGAGGAAAGACAGATGTAGGATAGATGTGCGGAAATTTGCCTTTAGCCAGCGGATAGTTGGTTGGTGGAACAGACTTCCATCCCTTGTTGTGGAAGTTGATAGCCTAAATAAATTTAAAGCTCAGCTAGACAGGTATTTCGAACGAACGGAGGGATGAAGTGGAAGGGGTTTTTTTTTTTTGGGCTGATGCTGCATAAGCTTGCTTTCTTGCATCATATTAGCATTAGCATTAGTAGAGGCATATGTGCAAGAAAGCAAGCTTATTCAGCATCAGCCAAAAAAAAAAAAACACACACACACACACACACCACTCCCATGTCACCCCTCCGTTCGTTCGAAATACCTGTCAAGTTGAGCCTTAAATTTGTTTAGGCTATCAACTTCAACAAGTGACAGAAGTCGGTTCCACCAACCAACCACCCGCTGGCCAAAGGCAAATTTCCACACATCTATCCGACGTCCGTCCTTCCTCAATTTGAATTTATGCCCTCTGCGGTGATTATTTTGAGCAAGATGAAGAATCCCATTGGCATTGAGCATGCTCAAACCATTCAAACCCTTATACACCTCTATCAGATCACCTCGCTGGTGCCTAGTCTCCAGACTCTGTAATTTGCAAAACTTAAGCCTTTCTTCGTAAGAGCAACCCTTTGTTCCATTCACTAATCTTGTTGCCCTTCTCTGTACCCGTTCCAGCAGCTCTACATCCTTCTTGAAATGAGGCCTACAGACCTGTATACAGTACTCAAGATGTGGCCTAACCATTGCCTTATACAAGGGAATAATCATCTCCTTATCCCTGCTAGAAAAATTCCTGTATATCATTGACAAGACACCATGAGCTACTCTTGCAGCTCGTCTACACTGCTCAGAGAACTTCATATCTGCCTGAACAATTACCCCCAGGTCCTTTTCATTCTCCACCACTGTCAATGTAGTACCGCAGAGTTGATATGTTGCTCTGGGGTTACTGTTTCCCATATGTAGTACTTTACATTTGTCAATGTTAAACTTCATTTGCCACCTCTCAGCCCATCTGTTCAACCTTTCCAGATCCTGTTGTAGCAGCATAGCGTCAGTAGTGTCCTTAACAACCCTGCCAACCTTTGTATCATCTGCAAACTTGGACATTAAACTTGATATCCCATCATCAATATCATTTATAAATACAGAAAACAATAATGGACCCAACACTGAACCCTGAGGAACTCCACTAATAACATTAGTCCACGTTGAGCAGTGTCCATTGATTACCACTCTCTGTCTTCTGCCACTCAACCATCCCCTTATCCATAGCAGCAATTTGCCTCCAATGCCACACTGCTCCAATTTGTGCAACAGTATCAAAAGCCTTTCTAAGATCCAAATATATAATATCAAAGTTATTCCCTCCATCCAGTTCTTTTGTGACTACATCATAGTATCCAATCAAATTGGTCAGGCAAGACCTGCCCTTAACAAAACCATGCTGCGTCTGAGCTATAACTGAATTCTTGTCTAGATGATCCTGCAGTGCTTCTTTAACCAGTGCCTCCATTAATTTTCCTGGAACAGAAGTTAAACTAACAGGTCTATAATTACTTGTGTCAGCCTTTGATCCTCCTTTGTGAATTGGGGTTACATTTGCACATCTCCAGTCTATGGCTACCTCCCCTGAGTCCAAAGAAGCTCTCATAATTATGGCTAGGGGTTTGCTTACTTCCTTTGCTGCCTCCTTTAATATAACTGGATAGATCCCATCCACCCCAGGTGCTTTTTTTATGTTTATCCTCAACAATCTCTCCTCCACTTTCCTCTCAGTTATTACAAAATCATCCAGCTCACTGCCAATGTTCACTTTACCTACATCATTCTCCTTCCTGTATAGCTCCTCATGCGTGAATGTAGATGCAAAATACTCGTTTACATTGTTAGCCACCTGAGCAGGATCCTCAACTGTTGAACCATCAATATCCAGTGGACCAATCTGATTCATCCCTTTCCTTCTTGAGTTTAAATAGGTAAAGAACTCTTTTCTGTTTTTCTTTGCATCCTTTGCCAAGGATTTTTCGTAGTCTGCCTTTGCCTGCCTAATCTCCTTTGTGACTTGGTTACAGACCAACTTATATCTATCATAGGCTTCCAGGTCACCCATTAATTTGTATGTATCCCATGCATTTTTCTTCTCTGCCACATGTCTCATTAGTTCATCTGACAACCATTTAGGCCTAAACCTTGAACAATATTTCTTAGTTGGTATGTAAAACCTGGTAGCCTCCGAGATTAGTTCCTTGAATGCTTCCCATTTTGAGTTTGCTGTTGGTAACATCATCAGTTGGTCGCACTGTATAGAATTTAAATACTGTCTCAGACCATCATAGTCACCTTTACGAAAACAAAAACCGTTCCCTTTACCTCTGATGGTAGTTACCTCCTTGAGTAAATCCCACTTCAATACACTGTGATCACTGCCACCTAGTGGTTCATTTATCTGCAGATTCTTAATGCATGAAGAATCACTACTGATAATCAGATCGAGAGTATTGCTCCCTCTTGTTGCCTCACGAACATGCTGATGTAGAAAGCAATCATCTAATAAATCCACAAAAGCCTTGCTAGTGTGCGAGTGACCAATCCACAAATTCCAGTCAATATCTGGGAAATTAAAATCCCCCATTATAAGACTCTCTGATTTACTGGCCCACTCTATTTCCCTGTACAATATCTTATTATACTCATCAGAGTCATTAGGCCTATAGCACACTCCTACTCTCAATTTTGATTTCCCTATGCTTATGTCACACCAAACTGACTCGACACTGCCCTGTCCATCGATGTCGACTGGCTTCACTTCCTTGGACTTTATGTGTTTCTTAACTAATAGCATAACCTCTCCTCCCCTCCTGTCCTGTCTATCCTTTCTATACACATTGTATTCCCCAAATTCCAGTTCCGCATTACTTATATCTGTGTGACACAACGTCTCTGATATCCCAACAATATCTGCCTTTGATGTTTTGAGCAATACCTCAAATTCATCAAATTTATTTACCAAACTCCTAGCATTGGTGTACACGCAGGTATACATGCACCTGTTTCTATTCTTAGCTACCCTAACACAACCCATGTGTTTACTTGTACCGCAGTGACTCCCAGCAGTCTCTGAAATATCCTGCATCTTGTTTTTCAGGCTTCTGCTCATTTCAATAGAACCAGTGCAAGAATCACTTCCACCTCTGCCAGTGGCTACTGTTAATCTATTAGTCCTTGTATCCCCCCCAACTAGCAGTTTTCCGACCCACCTAACACTGCCTCGACAGCATCAGCAAAAATTCTTGCACCCTTTCTATACACATTGTATTCCCCAAATTCCAGTTCCGCATTACTTATATCTGTGTGACACAACGTCTCTGATATCCCAACAATATCTGCCTTTGATGTTTTGAGCAATACCTCAAATTCAAGCCCTGCTTTTCAAACATTCTATACTGATACTTTTAAATAGATTTCTCAAATTCTGAGTAGAGAAACCAAGGGGAAATCTTTTCTTGAAAACAGTTTGGGTTACAACTGGGTTTTAACTTATATATGAACTAAAAAGAAAAATCAAGTTAACATACTGAAATCTGTAATTATTAAAGCTGAATTTATTTTGTACTAACAATATCATTAGTTACATAACACTTATACATGCTACATGTCATGGTCTGCCTTATCACAGACTTATCAGATAATGATAAATGTTTCTTAATACAGTGACTTCTTAATTTATGTGTGTTTAAATTACACAAATTTAAAATAATGTGCAGCAACCATATTTACGGAAAGCACCACAAGGGGCCAGCGCAATAGCCTGCTATTTTCTCATTTTGTTTTGCTGAAGAATGTTAATTGGTCGTCTATTTTGGAAGTGCCTAATTTTTTATTTTGTGCTTATTTTTACTTCTTATTTTTTTATTACTACCCGTATCTCTAGTAAGCATCCTCATAATTCTAGTGAAAATGATGGTAAGTGCTCGAGGAAATCAATTTCACTTGAAATTAAACTGGGAGTTTTTAAACGCTATGAACAAGGTGAGAGCATATTACGTACTATTCGAGATAGGGCCGATAAAATTTAAAGAGAGTGTTAAGATTGGTGTGCCCTTAACTACACAAAAGTTGTATGCTTGGTCATGTTTGATGGAAGGTGTGTAAAAAAATTGCAGCTATGTGGATAAGTGACTAAAATAAAAAAACATTAGCCTAGTGCAAGAGAAAGCTCATAGCCAGAGTTCAAATTTCATGTGTTGATTTAAAAGAACATGAGGATGAGGAAGTTAAGCCCTTTCCAGCAAGTTCAGGGTGGTTTGCGAATTTCCATCAATGGTATGGTTTTTATAATGTGAAAACGTGTAGAGAAGCTGTGTCAGCCAATAAAAATGCTGCGAATGCATTCCCTGTGAAACTGAAGGCGATCATAGAGGAGGAGGAGGAGGAGTACATACCCTAACAGATATTCAACCTTGATGACACAGGTTTATATTGGGAAAAAAAAAAAAAAATGCCTGATCACAGTTATATTTCCATTGCTGAAAAGACTGCACCTGGCTTTAAGGAAGTGAAAGATCAACTAACATCTGTTTGCTTCTAATATAGAAGCTCAAACTAAAACCTGTGTAGATTTACCACTATCAAAAGTCTCATGCATTTAAAGGTTATGACAGGTTGTACGTGCCCATTTACTGGTACTCAATCCCTAAAGGGTGGATGGCTGCTGTTATTTTTACAAGTTATCTTGGATCTCAATTATGACCAGAATTGGAAGTGTATTAGCATTAGTAATGGCCATATGCTGCAAGGAAGCCTAAGGCTTATGCTGCACCAGGGAAAAAAAATAATAAAAAAGAGTAAAATAATAATAAAATAAATAAATAATAAAAGAAATAGAAACACACAACCCACGCATCCAACTGACCTTTGAATTTCCCCAAACTGTCCATTCCTTTCCTGAAATTATAACCTATTCATTTGCCTTTAACTATTGCTACCTCTCCCTTCATCATCCACTGTTTAACTCTGATCACATCCTACTACTGGGTTTCTGTATGTCAGCCCCATTTATGTCATCTGGTTCATGGATGATGATCAGGTCTGGAATATTCTTTTCTCTAGTACTTTCCCTGATATGTTGATACAAATAACAATCATTTAGTTGATTTAAAAATTTTGTCCCCATGTTGAGTTTCCTACCCATTTGCTCCAATCAATTAGAGGCAAATTAAAATCACCCATAAGATATTCATGCTTACTTGCACATTCCATTTGGATGTAAAGGCTCTCACCATAATCTTCACAATCGCCTGGCCTTTTTTTTTTTTTTTTTTTATGTGTTTTTTTTTTTTTTGATTTGGTAGTTGTTGGCACATCGGCTTCTGTGGCCATATTGCACCTCCCAAGGTTTTTGCAGTACTTTGATCCAAGCCCGAGGCGGGAATCGAACCCGCGACCTTTGGGTTGCCGGGCAGGTACTTTACCCACTCGGCTAGCCCGGTCGGCTTTTTTTTTTTTTTTTTTATGTGTACCCCAAACACCAGAGGTATTAGAACCTATGGTACTTAGTACCGTGCTTGGGTTATGCATGGGTTGAAGGAGAAGTATGGGAGGGGGGTGCCGGAAACTTTGCTCTAGAGACTAAACATGGGTTTCACCACTTCAAGCCTCCAATAAGCAAAGTGGCGGTACTTCACCAGTTGATGAAAGTCATCTACGGCCTATAGATTACTCCCACTTTCATTATACCTTTGCTTCCAACTATCTCACACCATACAGATTCTATACTAGCATATGAAATGTCTGAATCTGGGAAGGGTTCCATTGCACTCAGGCTGCTTTTGATAAGAAGCATGCCCCCCCCATCTACCCTGTCATTCCTAAATACATTATACATACATACCATACTGAAACTCATCAACCCCTATCTCCAGGTGGCACTACATTTCTGTAAGCCCTATTATGTCAGCATTATTTCTCCTAACCATCAGTTCAAATTCACTTATTTTATTGACAACACTTCTGACATTATTGTAAAAACAATTAAGAATTAGTGTTAGCATTAGCAGAGGCATATGATGCAAGAAAGCAAACTTATGCAGCATCAGCCAAAAAAAAAAAAATCCCATTTCACTCCTCCATTCATTCCAGATGAATGTCCAGTTCAGCCTTAAATTTATTTAGGCTATCAACTTCCACAACAAGAGGTGTAATTCCACCAATCAACTACCCACTGGCTAAAGGCAAATTTCCACACCTATTCTCCAATTGTCTTTCCTCAATTTGAATCTATGCCCCCCCCCCTTCAGGTTCTTAATCTGAGCATGAGGAAGAATCCCATCAGTATTCAGCTTGCTCAACCCATTCAAGGCTTTATACACCTCAATCAGATCACCTCGAATGTGCCTACTCTCCAGGTGCTGCAATTTGCAGAATTTAAGCCTTTCTTGGTAAGAGCATCCCTTTGTTCCCCTTACCAATCTTGCTGCTGTTCTTTGTACTCATTCTAGCAACTCTACATGCTTCCTAAAATGAGGCCTCCAGACCTGTACACAGTATTCAAGGTGTGGTCTGACCACTGCCTTGTACAACAGAATAACCACCTCCCCTGTCCCTGCAAGCAAAATTCCTACATATCATTGATAAGACTTCACGACCTGCTCAGGCAGCCCATCTGCACTGCTCAGAGAACTTCTTATCTGACTGCACAATTACCCCCAGGTTGTTTTCACTTCCACTTCCCTGAGTGTAGGACCACACAGTTGGTACGTTTCTCTTGGGTTACTGCTACCCATATACAGTACTTTATATTTGTCAATGTTAAACTTCAGTTGCCACTTCTCAGCCCATCTGCCTAACGTTTCTAGATCCTGTTGCAGAAGCATACTGTCTTTATTGTCATTAACAACCCAGCCAACCTTTGTATCATCTGCAAACTTGGACATTAAGCCTGATATACCTTCATCAATATCATTGATGAATATACAAAACAACAATGGGCCCAGCACTGAACCCCGAGGAACTCCACTAATAACATTCATCCACAAAGAGCAGTGTCCATTGATTACCACTCTCTGTTGTCGTCTCCCACTCAACCATCCCTTTATCCATTGTAGCAACTTACCCTTAATGCCATACTGCTCCAATTTGTACAGCAGTCTTCCATGTGCAACAGTATCAGAAGCTTTCCTGAAATCCAAGTATATGATATCAAAATTATTTTTTGCATCCAGTTCATTTGTGACCACATCATAGTATCCAGTTAAATTGGTCAGACAAGACCTCCCTTTAACAAACCCATGCTGTGTCTTAATTATTACTGAAGTCTTGTCTAGATGATCCTGCAATGCTTCTTTAACCAGTGACTCCATTATTTTCCCCCTGAACACAAGTTAAACTAACAGGTCTGTAGTTACTTGTTTCACCTTTTGAATCCACTTTGTGAACTGATGATACATTTGCACACCGCCAGTCCATGGGGACCTCCCCTGTGTCCAAGGAAGCTCTCATAATTATGACTAAGGGTTTGCTTACTTCCTTTGCTGCCTCCTTTAATATAACTGGATAGATCCCGTCCACCCCAAGGGCCTTCCTTATGTTTAACTTCAACAATTCTCCTCCACTTTGCTCTCACTTATTACAAAATCACTTAGCTCCCTGTTAGAGTTTGATAAACTTCTGGCATTCCCATCCTTAAATAACTCCTGATGTGTGAATGTAGATGCAAAATACTCATTCAGTTTATCAGCTGCCTCAGCATAATCATCATCAATAGTCAAACCATCTATGTTAAGTAGTCCAATCTGAAACATCCCTTTCCTTCTAGAATTCACATAAGTAAAGAACTCTTTGCTGTTTTTCTGCATCCTTTGCCAAATACTTCTCGTAATCTGACTAACTTCCTTTGTGACTTGATTACAGACTATTTTATATCCATAGGCTTCTGTGTCACCTGATAATTTATATGCATCCCATACATTTATCTTCTCTGCCACGAGCCTCATTAATTCATCTGACATCCAATTAAGCCTAAACCTTGAACAGTATTCCTTTTTTGGTATGAAAAGCCTAATAGCCTCCAAGATTAAGTCCCTGAAGGCTTCCCATTTAGAAATCATCATTGGTAACATCATCAGTTGATCCTACTGTGTAGAGAATTTAAAAATTGTCTGAGACCCCTGTAGTCACCTTTACGAAAACAAAGGCCCTTCCCTTTACTCTTGATGGTAATTATATCTAAGTAAATTCCACATCAGTACATTGTGATCACTGTCACCCAGTGGTTCCTTTATCTGCAAATTCATAATGCATGAATAATCACTGCTGATTATCAGATAAAGAGTGTTGCCAACTCTTAATAATATTTCCCGCTAGCCGCATACTCAAAATCCGCTATTTTTAGCACTTGACCTGCCAAATTTTTTAAATTTTCATTTGTTTGTACTTTGTAGTGAATAAAAACAAACAAACAAATAGTATATATAAATAGTTATTTATTTTTCTGTTTTTAATATAAAATCAATATCTAAAAATCTAAATTAATTTCGAAATTCAATACCTCCTCATCATATGCTTCTTGTGTACCTATTTTGCGAAGCACTTCTTCAGTTAAAACAATTTCTACAACACTTTTCAACTATTTTGAGCCCGTATCATAGTGATAAGATTGGATTAACCATGCCAACACTCATTCTGTTGCGTGTTTTGTTTTTTACTAAATTTAAGTTGCTGAATATTCTTTCCACATCTGCATTGGATAATGACAAAATTAAAATACCCAATGCAAATTCGCTAATTTCTTTAAATGGATTTTCACCGCTTGCATCTCGATATTTCGAAACTTCTGACCAAAACTTCATTGTATTGTTGAAGTTTTCCCATTTAACGAGAGTATTGTTTATATACTGTTGCTCAATTTTTTCAATTTCTACTTCCGACAATTTTAAATTTTGTAATAAATTTATCAGTGGTCCTTTTTGTTGCTTTAATATATTGTTAACTGAGATTAATGACATTTTTTCTAATTCTTTTATGTTGTCCGGAAGGCATTGTTTTAATTGTTGATACAAATCAATCAAGAAATTACGGCATCTCTCTCTCTTATTGAAATTTCATCTGTTGTTGTGTTAAGTTTATTTATTATTAATTCATTTATTTTTCTTTCAAATTGGTAACCTAAATATGGCTTAGGGTCTAAATAATTATTAATGTCCTCTTCTATCCTTTCAATATGTGTATTTGGTAAAAACATTTTATTGGCAATCATCGACAATAGCGTGTTTAAATCATGTAGTGATAATGTAGGATCAGCAGTATTTGATTCAAAAGATTTGTTTACTCTTTGTACTTCAGATAAGATAGCTTTTAAAAATAAAAGATACGCTAAATTACTTTATTCAAACATTGAATAAAGAAGTTCTGCAGTATAATATTTGTCAGTCAAACGAGTTATTTCAAAATGGGCTTTTAATTCAATATACTGTTCTAAAATTCTTGTTATAGCAACTTCAATGGATGACCACCTTGTTTGACATGAATGAACTATCTTTTTCGGATCTGCACCATCGTTTATGGCACTGTATAAATATTTGAATTGATTTTGTCGGCTGGTGGATTTACTAAACCAATTATAAGTTTCAGCTATCATGAATTCTAGACTTCTAGGGAATGTTTCGCGGGTTGCATGAGATACTGCTAATTGCAAAGAATGACATACGCATTTAATTAATATCAAGTTCGGTACATCGGACTTCAAATGTGTATAAACGCTGTTATTAACTCCAATCATAACGCTAGCATTATCTGTCCCAATGCCCACAAGATTATTTAAAGGAAGTTTAAAATTTTCCAGCGTTATTTTAATTGAATTTGAAATATTTTCGGCATTACACTGATCTAATTCTACAAGAACTAAGAATGTAGAAACTCTTTTATCGAATTGCTCATCATAATACACAATTGCAATACCTAATAGTTTTGTTACACTAATACCGTTTGATTCATCTAGTAACAAACTATAGTTTGAAAAGCCATTGAGCTCTGACTTCAATAAATCTTTCTGAAAGTGGGGGTGTAGGATATATTTTATAATGCCACTGCATTTTGTTCGATGAATTTTTAAAGTTTTGGCTGTTTGATCTTGGAATGCATTCTTACATAATTCACCAAGGTGGTCTATTGCCAGTATTGACGAGTGAGCACAAACAAACAAACTTAACTTTGCTTCAGCTTCCACTGTTCGTAAATTCTTGGTGTGAAAATTTAATTTAGATTGGTTGCCTGATCTATTAGGTGAAAATGGTTCTGCTGACTTAATAGGTTTGAAAGTTTTTAAATGACTTTTAATGTTCGAAATTTTAGCAGTAAAATCAGACTTGCAATATTTACATCTTGCTCGAGTTGGATGTCCTGGAATCTCTACTAACCAGTCTTTGAATTGTGGTAGAGCTAACGATTCCTTCCGAAAATTTTGGGTATATTTCGTTTTGTTTTTGTCTGCCATCCCGTAAGGTAAGGCTTATGGCCAGTCCACCTCTGTCAATAGAGAAAAAAATATGAAATCGTGAAACGCTTTGAGCGAAATGAAAGACCATGTGATATTGCACGTGCTACAGACCTAAATGAGGCAACGCCGAGAATTACAAAGAATGCGGAGAAAATAAAAACAACTTTGCAACTTTGATAGCAGGAACAACTAAAAGTGTAATTAAAATCCATTAGATTAAGACACAAAGAATTGGAAGAGATGGAACGGCTGTCATCTGTTTGGATAGAAAAATCAAACAAAAAACAAGTTTGCTTACGATACAAGCAAAAGCATTAGCAATATTTTATTACGACCTTTACGTAATAAAAAATACGTAACAATCGTAATAAAATACGTAACAATCGTAATAAAATACGTATTTTATTACGATTATTTATTGTGTTTGGTAATGTTTTGGTTACAAATGTGTGTTCAATCTTGGGTGGTCGGCACCTAACCCAATTTTTCCCATAGGGCCTGTTGTTTATATTGCACGAGGGTTTCTAGGAATACAACTATCGTGCTATACGAGGACTGACTATACTAAGATATTATTACATTGTGGTTATTAGAAATAATTATTACTTATTACTCTTATTACTTATTGCTCTGTGGTTATTAGAAACGTTGAAAGAGATGTTGGTAACTCGGATCGCATTTCTTGGAAGCCAAACAAATACAACGAAGAAAAATTATCCAATGCCATTCCTTCGCGGTTTCAAAAAAAGGCGTCATTAGAATTTTTTCCACATTTTTAGATTTGATCCAACAATTTATAGCTATGACCCAGTGATCAGGTCGTTTGACCGCGAGCGTAACTACGTAAAATTGTTGGGGTTCTCCTCAGGGAAATCCAGAATAATATGAAACCGATTCTTCGCTTTATAAAAAAAAAACTATGAAATATGATATCCCTACTATTTCAATTATGAATTATTTTTATTTTTAATTAAATAATTAATTGAACAATTAATTTAATAATTCTTAAATGAATATTTCTTAATTTAAATATTACATTGCCAAAATACATAAAATGCTAAACATTTATACTCTTCCCGCTAAAAAATCCGCTATCCGCTATTTCATATTTTTATCCGCTAAACCTGAAGCAATTCCGCTAAATCTAGCGGGAAAACCGCTAAAATGGCAACACTGAGTGTTGTTGCCTCTCGAACATGTTGCTGTGGAAAACCTTCTTCCAATAAATCCACAAAAGTCTTGCTAATGTGCGGGAGACCAAATCACAAGTTCCAGTCAATATCTGGAAAGTTAAAATCCCCCATTATAAGACACTCTGATTTAATGGCCCACTCTTTCTCTGTATAATTGTTCATTGTACCCATCAGAGTCCTTATGCCTATAACAAACACACCTACCCTCATTTTTGCTTTCCCAGTGCTCATGTCACACCAAACTGACTCAACAATGCACTTTCCATCTGTATCAACTGGATGCACTTCCTGAGATTGAGTTTCTTAACTAATGGCATAACCCCTCCTTCCCTTCCTATCCTTTCTGTACACAGTGTACTCCCCATATTCCAATTGTGTGATACCATGTCTCTGATATCCAAAAAATATCTGCCTTTGATGTCTTGACCAGCACTTCACTCATTAAATTTATTAACTATACTCCTAGAATTGGTGTACATGTACCTGTTTCTTCTCTTAGTTACCCTAACACAGCCCATGTATTTACCTGTTCCACTATCACTCCCAATACCTTGCTTTCCAGTCTGCTGCTCATTCTAATAAAAGCAGTGCAAGAATCACTTTTGCCTCTGCCTGTGGCCACTGTTAATCTTTTAGTCTGAGTACCCCCCCCCCAAGCTAGCAGTTTCTGTTCTTGTATAGTTACCCTGACTCACCCCTTGAAGTTATTTAAGCTTGCTTCTCTGGAATTAACTACCGGCCTCATTTGAAAGGTTTCTGCACTCAGAACATCTTGCTAATATGATGTTGCAGTAAACAAGAACTCTTGAGGTATGTGCAGGAATTACTTTGACAAAAATTATCGGATAAGCAGTTATCTATACTACCCTTTCCCCCCCCCCAAAAAAACTAGCAGTTTCCCTGAACCTTTAAGGTATCCTCAATGATACTGGCAACAACCCTTGTACCACCTTTGTTTAAGTGTATCCCATCTTTACAAAACAGATTCTTTCTTCCTACAAGTGCAGGCCAAGCTGATAAAAATTTCCCCCCAAAAGCCTTGCAGAGCCCTTCCAAGTCTTGAGTTAATCCACAAGGCTTTCAGCATATAGTCCCTCCTATCATGCTTGGGCAGAATTGCCAACACAGACATTCTGACCTAACTCATGGCATTTCTTCAGCATGGTTCCTATATATTTGTCTAACAAATCATCACATCGTGCGTGCTTAATATCATTAGTCCCTACATGAATAATAATATTCTCTTTAATCCCCTTAAAATCTGACAGTCTGTTGGTGATATCATTAAATTTGCTTCCAACAGACAGACATACCCTGGTTCTACTCCATATTATAAATAAAATATTTCCCGTTTCTCCCTGACAACGGAGTCTCCTAATAGAACTAAGTCCTTTTGAACCAGAGCAGTTTGCACTTGATTATTCTGTTCTGGGGTCCGAATTGGGAGTGTTACTTGGTGGGTTACTAGTCTTGAGATCCTGACATGCTCCCAGTTACATTATACTCAAGGGCAAGCACCTGTTTTTTTTCGGTGACTCACTGCAAGGCAGAAGGAATTCCGTTCAACATCTTACTTATTCTTGATAATGTCTCAAGCCATCCACCCAGTATTGTTGATCTCTGTTCCAATATCAAGGTTGTTTTTTTTTTTTTCAGGCAAATACAACCTCAATATCAAGCCAATGGACCAACATATGATTAAATCTTTTAAGGCTCTGTATTTAAAGTGCATTCTGGCTGATCTAATTGACAAGACTGACCACGAACAGATGAGTGTGGAACAATATTGGCAAGTCTTCAATAGAAAAGATGCTTTAAAATTCACTGTTGCTGCATGGCATGAAGTTACACATAACTGTAATCAAAGTTCCTAGCATTATGTCCAGATCCTAAATTATGTCCAGATCTTAGCAATGCCTTCAAAGCTCTGATACCAATGAAGATTTTGCACAAACTAAAGATAAATGTGTGAGACTCACTAAAAAGATAGGGTTCGGTGAAGTGGAGGCAACTGATGTTAATGATTTAATTGATTTGCATCATCAAGAATTGTCAAAGATCTGTTTGCACTGGAGCAGCATCACATTCAAGAGGAAGAAGCAGCAGCGAGTGAAAGCCCGGAGGTTAAAGAGGAATGGAGTCTGACAGTGAAAGGAATATCGAAAGCATTAAACCCTATAGATGAAGGTCTAAATCTGTTAGCTGATAAAGACCCTAATCTTGAACAAAACTCTAAAGTGGAACACAAAGTTATGCTAGAACTTGGTTGCTACTATGAGCTGTTACATGAGAAGAGGCAATGTGCAATGCAACTAACACTGAATTCCTTTTTCAAGCACTCAAGAGAGCAGTCAAATGAACCTTCCACCTGCTGGGTTAGTGTAACACCCCCACCTATCTCGTCCGAATCCAAGGGAATGGAATTTGACCATGACGATCCCTCTCGTTGATCTGCCTAAAGCTACCCTCCACACCAATCTCTTGCAATTGTCGTATGTGTTGCACTGTATATGTTGGTTATAGTGAACATACTTTTTCTTACCGTACAAAAATAATAAATAAGTAAATCAATAAAGATAAATGAATCTCTTTGGTTGCTCATCATTTTCTTTAGAATGCCCAGTCTTCCAACCAAAGAAAACAAATGGTATATACTAGTAGGGGTAACTTTGCTAGATGCAAAAGTTACTCGCGTAGACCTATTATTGCATTTTTTGATGGTTATTTACATTACATGTGAATTTAAATTGCATGTGACGTTCTGGAACGTAACTCTCACATAAATTAAGTCGTCACTATATATATGAATAAAAAAAATACTTTTCCAGAATCTTATATAAATATTTTTTTTTTATTTACACTTTTATGCTACAGATGCACTGCCATATATTAGTTCTTTTTCAAACTGCTCAGCTTTTAAACTCCCCTGAATAGATATGCAGTTTGGATTAAAGACTGAATAAGCACTCATTTCTCCTGGCTTCCTCGGTGTACTACGAAAATTTTTAAACATCACATAGAAAAGAGAAAATACAAAAAATACAGCTCCAAATTCTAGCATTACAAAGAATAACATAAGCAAACACCATAACACACACCTCAGTAATATTTCAAGGGCACTCAGTTTACTATTAGAGAGGGCTATTGTGCTGGATTTATCACACTGGAAATGTGAATGGTTACTTATTTGTCTTTTTGTAGACAAGTTGTAAATGAAGCTTGGGTTTCCTCTTTCACTTGATTTTATTGATGAGCCTTTCTGTGGAATAAAAATAAAATAAAACATTGAACTCAAGCAGTTTTAATATAAACAGTTTAGTTTATTACTCTGAAACTAAAGAAAATTTGTTCTGCGATTAATGCCAATGCTGAAAAATTTATTTGTTCAATGAACAAACCATATTCAATGATCACTTGTATGGGTAGGAAAGATTTTTCTAGAGAGCAAAAAAGAAAGTACTGTAATGAAATAAAAGTATCTATCCATTCAATAATCCAGTAAGTATATACAAACATTGTTTAAAATCTGTAAAAAATGGGGGTAGGATTCCCTTGCCCTCTCTTTCTAATGCCAGCTCATACTACTGTTTTCACCACTCAATCAGATATTGTCTTAAAAACAGTCTAGTGGGCGTGCCAAAAAAAAAAAAAAAAAAAATGAAGAGTGAGGGTATTTCTATTCACCAATTTTTTTTTTTTTTTTTCAGAATAAGACAAGAAGGTTGCTAAGGCTTCTGACAGATATTCTTCCAGGAATGACAGCTAGGGCTTTCTATCTAATAGTCTTAAACACTGTTACACTTGTAAGGCAAGTGGCCTGAATTTTGATGAAATCTGATCATTTTGCAACATCCAAATTCTATAACATACTCCCACTCTCAATTCCATTTTACCCAGTGCTAGTGTCACACAAGACCAACTCAACGTTACACACAGTCCATGTCAACTGGTGTGTAATGCCTTAGAATCAATATACTTCTTAAACAAGAGCATATCTCCTCTCTCTTCTTCTGTACAGTCATACTCAATTAGATAGTATGAATCAGAGCTGTAATACTCAATATGTTCTACGTTGATAATGATATTAGTAAATTAATAAGAGGAGTTTACCTCAATATAGTACGTGGAACACTTCCGTATGATACCCTCCAGAAATTAAAACGGAAAAAACGAAAAAATCGACAACTTACCGGTACATTAAAGTAAAATATAAATAATTAAAGTAAATTATAAATAATTAAATAATCAATTTAACACAATTCAAAATCAATTCAAAACAATTAAAATTCAAATTAACGCAATTAAAAGAATCTAACGAAAATATTCAAAACGATTTTCCTTCCTGAAGCTGACAATGCTTTTCGACCGACTGTCGTGATCACAGGAATGAAAATTATCGAATCAGGCTAAACCTGCAACTTAAATAGTGATTATGTGTCTTCGCGCATGCGCGTAAAGGTCCACGCATCGGAGATCAAATATGGCCGCCGAACATTAACAGAATTCTCGTGTAATTTAATTTCAACGGTTTCTGCAATTAATAGTCGCGTATAATTACGTTGAACGTTAAGTATTTTGGCCTCGTTAAATAAAAAAGTATGTTTTTCGTTAATGGCATGAAAGGCTAATTCTGACGCTGCTGAACGAGAAGCACGAACAGAGGCTTCGTGTTGATTTACACGGATATTAAGAGAAAACCGCGTGGAACCCTGATAAGACGAGTCGCAATCACCGCAAGAAATGTTGTATACTAGATCATTAATTTGTGTTGCGAACGCCGAAAGAACCGAGCGATTGTTCAGTATAGTGTGTAACTTCCGTATAGGCCTAGCTATAATTTTAAATTCGGTATCTTTAAAGAATCTGTTAAGCTGTTTGTGCCACTGTTCAACATATGGGACAGAAATAAAGTATTTTTTGATATTACTATTGTTGATTGGTGCAGTATTTTGTATCCTATCCTTAGCTTGTACCCTAATACGATTTATTGTGTTAATGGGATAACCCCTGTTCAAGAATCTGCTAGTTAATATTTGTATTTCTGAGTCTAAAGCAGAATCCGTCGTTGAATATTTATAGGCATTTAGAAATTGATTAAAGATAATCGATCTTTTGTAGGTGAACGGGTGGTAGCTATTATAATGTAGAAGCATACCGGTGTTTGTGGGTTTTCGATAGATGCTAAATTGTATTTTGTTCGAGTCCCGGGTAAGCGTGAAATTTAGAAAGTTTAATGACTTAGTATCCGTATCTTCCCTTTCCAATGTAAATTTGAGTCTAGAATGAATATTGTTAAACGAATGTAAAATATCTTGGATAGTACTACTATCGGTAATAACTAGAACATCGTCTAAATACCTCCCATAGTATGTGATACGGGGACGAAAAGGTGTCAAATGTATCTGCTCAATCGTTGAGAGATAGATCTCTGACATTAAGCCACTCAGGCTCAAACCCATTGGTAATCCAAAAATTTGTTTGTACACCTTGTCTCGAAAGGTGATGTAGTTAGCCTCAACTAATAGTTTAATTAAGTGAAAAATCTCCTTTATAGGCAGCTTCGTATAATTAATCGGTGTCGAGTTTTTATTTAACATATCCCAAATAATATCTAATGTGTATTCAACGTTTACATTCGTATATAATGATGTAACATCTAATGAGAATAAATTGTCATTGTCGCCGAGTCTACAGTCTTTAAGATTATTAAATAATGTATCGTAATTCTTAATCCCAAATTGTATAACCTGTCTAAAAGGTTTTATAATGTTATATACATGTGTGGCTAAGGCTGAAAATGCCGAGTTCCTGTAGGAAACAATAGGTCGAATCGGAAATCCAGGCTTGTGTAATTTTACCTGACCAAAAAGTGCAGGAATATTGTATGTTCTGGACTTCAATTCCTTCAACTGAACCATAGTAATGTAGTCGTTTTTACGATACGTGGTTAACGTTTTATTGTATTGATTTACCAAATTGGTAAACAGTGTCGGGTCCACTTCACAATAAGTGGAGCTATCAGATACAACTGAATCTAACTTATTAATATAATCATGTTTATCTAGTATTACCACTGTATCTCCTTTATCTGCCCTCTGTATAATAATGTCCTTATTTTCTCGAAGTTCTCGTAAAGCTGAACTGTCATGTGTATTCAATTTAGGAAGTCGTGTTTCTTTTATGTTATTCACTACTTGGTTAACTTGTTGAATAAATACATCTTTTTGTGGAACACTACGAAGTCCAAATTCAAAATCAATTACGCATTGTTTTTTTGGCAGCTTTCGAGGTGGTAAATTATAATTTAATCCTTTGGATAAAAGTGAAATCTGGTCCTGCGATAGTGTACACGAGGAAAGATTTGTAACCTGTTGATGTGTCGGTTCGTTGGATACTGGGTGAGGGGGTGTTCGTGAACTAGCCGACATATTCTGTGGTAGTGCGTTATGTGTCTGTGGGGGGGATGTCACCCAACTCGTGTGAACTTGGTCGCAAGCTCGCGACAATGTGTTAGAATTCGTATGAACGTGTCTTGAACTATTCGATAATGTTTGCAACTTATTAACGTGTCTGTTTTTTATTTCTGAGGCTTGTGCTTCCCGTCGCAAATCTATGGAGGTCTTCAATACAGACCAATCGTTCGGATGTAGATAATTTTTTAATTTATCGCGAAGCTTCCTAACCTGGGAAAGGTATTTTTGTTTATCCGAATATCGAGATTTTAAGGCAAGCTTAACAATATTACGTGATGTCGCCAGTGATAGTTGTTTTATGCCTGAAATTTTTTGATTTAAATTCACCCTGGCAAACTTCGGAACGATGTTGTTTTGAAGGCAATATTTTAGGAAAGAAATATGGTAACTTTGGGCCGAGTACCTTAGTGTAGATTTAATGTAATTTTGTACCAAGCCATTCAAAAAATCTCCCATAATCTCCCATAACAAATTTTTGGATTACCAATGGGTTTGAGCCTGAGTGGCTTAATGTCAGAGATCTATCTCTCAACGATTGAGCAGATACATTTGACACCTTTTCGTCCCCGTATCACATACTATGGGAGGTATTTAGACGATGTTCTAGTTATTACCGATAGTAGTACTATCCAAGATATTTTACATTAACAATATTCATTCTAGACTCAAATTTACATTGGAAAGGGAAGATACGGATACTAAGTCATTAAACTTTCTAAATTTCACGCTTACCCGGGACTCGAACAAAATACAATTTAGCATCTATCGAAAACCCACAAACACCGGTATGCTTCTACATTATAATAGCTACCACCCGTTCACCTACAAAAGATCGATTATCTTTAATCAATTTCTAAATGCCTATAAATATTCAACAACGGATTCTGCTTTAGACTCAGAAATACAAATATTAACTAGCAGATTCTTGAACAGGGGTTATCCCATTAACACAATAAATCGTATTAGGGTACAAGCTAAGGATAGGATACAAAATACTGCACCAATCAACAATAGTAATATCAAAAAATACTTTATTTCTGTCCCATATGTTGAACAGTGGCACAAACAGCTTAACAGATTCTTTAAAGATACCGAATTTAAAATTATAGCTAGGCCTATACGGAAGTTACACACTATACTGAACAATCGCTCGGTTCTTTCGGCGTTCGCAACACAAATTAATGATCTAGTATACAACATTTCTTGCGGTGATTGCGACTCTTCTTATCAGGGTTCCACGCGGTTTTCTCTTAATATCCGTGTAAATCAACACGAAGCCTCTGTTCGTGCTTCTTGTTCAGCAGCGTCAGAATTAGCCTTTCATGCCATTAACGAAAAACATACTTTTTTATTTAACGAGGCCAAAATACTTAACGTTCAACGTAATTATACGCGACTATTAATTGCAGAAACCGTTGAAATTAAATTACACGAGAATTCTGTTAATGTTCGGCGGCCATATTTGATCTCCGATGCGTGGACCTTTACGCGCATGCGCGAAGACACAATCACTATTTAAGTTGCAGGTTTAGCCTGATTCGATAATTTTCATTCCTGTGATCACGACAGTCGGTCGAAAAGCATTGTCAGCTTCAGGAAGGAAAATCGTTTTGAATATTTTCGTTAGATTCTTTTAATTGCGTTAATTTGAATTTTAATTGTTTTGAATTGATTTTGAATTGTGTTAAATTGATTATTTAATTATTTATAATTTACTTTAATTATTTATATTTTACTTTAATGTACCGGTAAGTTGTCGATTTTTTCGTTTTTTCCGTTTTAATTTCTGGAGGGTATCATACGGAAGTGTTCCACGTACTATATTGAGGTAAACTCCTCTTATTAATTTACTAAAGTCATACTCAATATATTCAAATTCTGCATCCCATATGTCAAATTGGCTGCATGTTTCTGATATCCCTATGTGAAGACTGTACCTCACAGGTGCCCCTTGAAAATTATGTTCCTGCATTAACCATTAATCACTGATTAAAAAATCAGAAATTTTTTCTACCTTCCTAAATATAGTCAAACTTTTACTGTAACAGTTTCTGAAGTGATTTTCTTGGAAGTTTTCATAAAAGGAGAACCTGTCAGGTTTCCACCACCCATTTTTGCAACTACAGCAGATGCTTGATTAACCAGGACACTTCAAGACTCCAAATTAAAAAAAAAAATATCAACCAGAAATCAAAAAAATTCAAGTAATAACTAGAATAAGTATAAACAACTGTTTTTTTTTTTTTTTTGTTAGTTATTGGCGCATCGGCTTCTGTGGCTATAATGCACCTCCCAAGGTTTTTTTACAGTACTCCGATCCATGCCCGAGGTAGGATTCGAACCCACGACCTTTAGGTTGCCAGGCAGGCACTTTACCCACCCAGCTAGCCTGGTCGGCATAAACAGATGTTTTGCAAGTCGTAAATAAGCAACATTATAAGTCGTCATTGGGAGATTAGTGTACCTATTATCTTGCATTTCCCGCTGTCTTCACACCCGCTGCTCAAAAAAAAGATATTGTTTTTTTCCAAACGTTTCGTTTGTTTTTGTGCGTCGCGTCAATTGTTCTGTTCCATTGCAGCGCAAAAGGACAAATTTTGTTTTGTTATTTATGTCGGGGATGTTGGAATTTTTTTTGTTTTGTTTAGAAATCTCAAAAATGATAGGTAAACGCAAAAGAGTTGCACTTTCAGTTAAACAAAAACTTGAAATTATTCAAAAGTTTGAAAACGGTGCATCCTAAATCTCTAAGGAATCATTATTATAAGGATGTATGAAAATGGCCAAACATTAACAAGTATCGTGCAGAATTCAAATTTGTCAATAATAATATAGTAGCAATATGTTATTAGTCATTCCCGAGTTACGTAAAGCTCGACGAAGTAAGAAGTCCTGGAACGTACCTCTTACGTATGTCGGGAACTTTTGTATTTTTGGATTAACCACGAAATCGATTATCCGGGATTTGTTTTTTTACCATCTATCCCGGAAAAATCAAGATTCTACTGTATTTGGATTTTGTACCACACAAGCACAGATGCTGTGTTTGTTTAAAGTTTCAGGTTGTTTTTCCTCTTCCACCAGGTCAATAAATATTTACCCCAATTGTTTTTAAAAATTTATTATTTTTGCAGCATAAAGCTGACATGAAACCCAGTATTCTTTCAAAATGGCTATTACTTTACAGGAACCAACATACATATTTCAAATTTTGCACACTGTGTAGGGGAGCAAATCGAAATAAGCCTGAAAAATAGAAATATCTAATAGTATCAAACATATGTAACTTTTTTTATTATTATTTCCTAATAATATATATTATGCAGAAATATGTGCATACGCAAAATTTCAAATTTCTGGCACTAATCTTTTAAACTGGAAAATGGAAGACTAAAGACTGATGTTTCTATTTTATGACTAATATATGTTTCTTTTTGCAATTTTTAGTAAAATTAATTTTTCTGTTTTTTTGAAAATAAAATGTGTAAAACACTGCATTTTAAAATTTTAAAACTTAAAAAAGCAGTCATACAAAGTATTGCAACAAAACCTTAACAAAAGATGAAACAGTGACAATGTTCAGCAGAATTCAAAAACCAAAATGTTTTCCAAAAATTAAAAAGAAAATCTTCCAACCTTGTTCCCAGACTACCACACGTCCCAATATAAGCAGCAAAGAAACTAATTCACCTCCTGCTTGTAGCTGCCATTAATCTATTAATCTGTGAACTCCCACACCACACTAACAATTTTCTGACCTATCTAACATTTCCTCAATTGCACAAGCAAATACCCTTGCACCTCTTCTATTTAAGTGTATCATATCCCTATTAAAACAGTCCATTGTTAACAACTACAGGAACTGAGAAAAATTCTACCTCAAAGAGCCTTGCACAATCTCCCAAATGCCAAACTAATCAACAATGATTTTTACTTGAACTTTACTTCGTATATCATAATACTAATAATATCCTAATACCAGTGGCGGCTGGTGACTTTGATGTATGGGGGTGCTCCTTCATAAAGTTACATCAAATTGCCTTGGTTATAAGACATGTAGACATAGATGGTAATAATAATAAACAAGTTAAAAATACTACGAAACATTAACAGACTTGGGTAATCTCGAAATTTTATTTAAAAATAAAAACCATTCTTCAGTTTTTATTTGTTGAAAACAGATTAATAACTTTTTCATTCAAGTTTGGTGCACTGTTCAAATCGGCACTGCACACTCCACAGTTCCTATGACTCATTTTATCAGCGCTAAAATATGCATATTGGCAACCTGCCACCTAGACTCAACCACTGGGGCCAAAATGTGGAAGTGTGTAGCACACAGTTCCACCTACGATTAAACTTCAAAGTTGAAAACGATTTCGTGTTTTTATTTGTTTATTATTGAAATGATTATTAGAAATAGAGGATGAGTATACTATATGGGGGATCTGTTAATAAAAATATTCATTGTGTTGCATTGTTCTTCACAAAATTTCATATAACTCTGCTGACTGTATATTCAGATTTAAAAAGCTTGGGGTTCTGCAGTGCCTACCAACGAGCCGCCCCTGACTAATACAATACTAATATTATATTTACAACTGCAGTCAAGATTAGAAACTGTATTTGACAATGCTATTTAAAAAAAGTGTGAAATGTTCATTATTTGACCAAATTGTAACATGTCTCTCTAAAAAAAAAAAAATATTATTTTTTATTTTATTTTTGATTTTAAACATAATACATTTTACTGCAACATCCTCAAATCACCAAATACCTTTTTTATTGCTTGGGTATTTTCTGTTATTAGAAAATCATATAATTGAAGCAAAGGTCAGATAGGCTAGAATGCACCGGAACATTTGTAGTAAATCACATGCATTATAGTATCATGCACATACTTGATCATTCAAAATAAGATACAGCATTTCATTAATGAGTGTTCCATTTTGTAAAAGTTTATATTTCAATCCCAGAATGATGACTAACTTTGACTGACTTTTTGATTAAAGCATTCTCATATACAATCACCTAAATAAATCACCAATTTGGTAATATGATTTTTACAAATGAATATTTCAGAAATACTATTCAGCATTTCTGAATATTTTGTCCTTTGCTTCATATCTGACTCAATTCTTGTCAACTCATAAAATTCATATCTGTAATTTAAAATATATCAATTGTCAACTTTTCAGTTAGATACTTACACTTGAGACAGTTTGAAGAAGTGATCATCTGATAATTAGCATTAGCATTAGTAGACGCATTTGATGCAAGAAAGCAAGCTTATGCAGCATCAGCCAAAAAAAAAAAAAAAAAAGTAACAAAAATAAATAAAAATAACCACTTCCACTTCACCCCTCTGTTCGTTCGAAATACCTGTCCAGCTGAGCCTTAAACTTATTTAGGCTATCAACTTCCACGACAAGGGATGGAAGTCTGTTCCACCTACCAACCACCCGCTGGCTAAAGGCAAATTTCCGCACATCTATCCTACATCTGTCTTTCCTCAATTTGAATTTATGCCCTCTCAGGTGATTATTCTGAGCAAGAGGAAGAATCCCATCAGCATTGAGCATGCTCAAACCATTCAAGGCTTTATACACCTCTATCAGATCACCTCGCTGGTGCCTAGTTTCCAGACACTGTAATTCGCAAAACTTAAGCCTTTCTTCGTAAGAGCACCCCTTTGTCCCATTCACCAATCTTGTTGCCCTTCTCTGTATTCGTTCCAGCAGCTCTACATCCTTCTTGAAATGAGGCCTCCAGGCCTGTATACAGTACTCTAGGTGTGGCCTGACCATTGCCTTATACAAGGGAATAATCACCTCCTTATCCCTGCTAGAAAAATTCCTATATATCATTGACAATACACCATGAGCTACTCTTGCAGCCCGTCTGCACTGCTCAGAGAACTTCATATCTGCCTGCACAACCACCCCCAGGTCCCTTTCATTCTCTACCACTATCAGTGTAGTACCACAGAGTTGATACGTTGCTCTGGGGTTGCTGTTTCCCATGTGTAGTACTTTACATTTGTCAATGTTAAACTTCATTTGCCACCTTGAAGCCCATCTGCTCAACCTTTCCAAATCCTGTTGCAGCTGCATAGTGTCAGTAGTGTGCCTGACAACACAGCCAACCTTCGTATCGTCTGCAAACTTGGACATTAAGCTTGATATACCATCATCAATATCATTTATAAATACAGAAAACAATAAAGGACCCAATACTGAACCCTGAGGAACTCCACTAATAACATTAGTCCACGATGAGCAGTGTCCATTGATTACCACTCTCTGTCTTCTCCCCCTCAACCACCCCTTTATCCATAGCAGCAATTTGCCTCCAATGCCAAACCGCTCCAATTTGTGCAGCAGTCTTCCATGTGCAACAGTATCAAAAGCCTTTCTAAGATCCAAGTATATAATATCAAAGTTATTCCCTGCATCCAGTTCTTTTGTGACTGCATCATAGTATCCAATCAAATTGGTCAGGCAAGACTTCCCCTTAACAAAACCATGCTGTGTCCTATCTATAACTGAAGTCTTGTCTAGATGATCCTGCAGTGCTTCTTTAACCAGTGCCTCCATTAATTTTCGGAACAGAAGTTAAACTCACAGGTCTATAATTACTTGTGTCAGCCTTTGATCCCCCTTTGTGAATTGGGGTAACATTTGCACATCTCCAGTCCATGGGTACCTCCCCTGAGTCCAAGGAAGCTCTCATAATTATGGCTAAGGGTTTGCTTACTTCCTTTGCTGCCTCCTTTAATAGAACTGGATAGATCCCATCAACCCAGGTGCCTTTCTTGTGTTTATCTTCAACAATTTCTCCTCCACTTTGCTCTCAGTTATTACAAGATTCTCTAGCTTACTGCTAGAGTTGAATACACCTCTGGCATTCCCCTCGCTGAATAACTCTTCATGTGTGAATGTCGATGCAAAATATTCATTTAGTTTGTTAGCTACCTGAGCAGGGTCATCAACAGTTGACCCATCGATCTCAAGTGGACCAATCTGATTCATCCCCTTCCTTCTAGAGTTTACATAAGTAAAGAACTCTTTGCTGTTTTTCTTCCCATCCCTTGCCAAGGATCTCTCGTAATCTGCCTTCGCCTGCCTTACCTCCTTTGTAACTTGGTTACAGATCAACTTGTATCTATCATAGGCGTCTGTGTCACGTGTTAATTTGTATGTATCCCATGCATTTTTCTTCTCTGCCATATGCCTCATTAGTTCATCTGACATCCATTTAGACCTAAACCTTGAACAATATTTCTTAGTTGGTATGTAAAGCCTAGTAGCTTCCAAGATAAGTTCTTTGAATGCTTCCCATTTTGAATTTGCTGTTGGCAATATCATCAGTTGATCCCACTGTATAGAATTTAAATACTGTCTCAGTCCATTGTAGTCGCCTTTACGAAAGCAATACCCCTTCCCTTTACCCCTAATGGTAGTTACCTCTTTGAGAAACTCCCACTTCAGCACACTGTGATCACTGCCACCTAGTGGTTCATTTATCTGCAGATTCTTAATGCAAGAAGAATCATTACTGATAATCAAATCAAGAGTATTACTCCCTCTAGTTGCCTCCCGAACATGCTGATGTAGAAAACAATCATCCAATAAATCCACAAAAGCCTTGCTACTGTGTGAGTGACCAGCCCCCAAATTCCAGTCAATATCTGGGAAATTAAAATCCCCCATTATAAGACTCTCTGATTTACTGGCCCACTCTATTTCTCCGAACAGTTTCTTATTATACTCATGAGAGTCATTAGGCCTATAGCACACTCCTACTCTCAATTTTGATCTCCCAATGCTTATGTCACACCAAACTGACTCGACACTGCACTGTCCAGCGATGTCGACTGGCTTCACTTCCTTGGATTTTATGTATTTCTTAACTAATAGCATAACCCCTCCTCCCTTCCTACCCTGTCTATCCTTTCTGTAGACATTGTACTCCCCAAATTCCAGTTCTGCATTCCTTATATCTGTGTGACACCACGTCTCTGAAATCCCCACAATATCTGCCCTTGATGTTTTGAGCAATACCTCAAATTCATCAAATTTATTTACTAAACTCCTAGCATTGGTGTACACGCAAGTATACATGCACCTGTTCTTTTTCTTAGCTACCCTAACACAACCCATATGTTTACTTGTACCCCAATGATTCCCAGCAGTCTCTGAAATATCCTGCATCTTATTTTCCAGGCTGCGGCTCATTCCAATAGAAGCAGTGCAAGAATCACTTTCACCTATGCCAGTGGCTACTGTTAATCTATTAGTCCTTGTATCCCCCCCAATCTAGCAGTTTTCCGACCCACCTAACACTGCCTCGATAGCATCAGCAAACATTCTTGCACCCTTTCTATTTAAGTGTATCCCATCCCTGTAGAAGCAGTCTCTCCTGTTAACAAGTACAGACCAGGCTGAAAAAAATTCTACCCCTTGAGCCCTGCACAATCTTTCCAGGGCCGAATTGATTGACAGGGCTCTCATCATATACTCCCTCCTATCGTGTCTGGGCAGAATTGCAGACACTTTCAATTTCAACCCTAATTCACGGCTTTTTTTCATCAGTGACCTGTACTTGTCAAGTAATTCCGCCAGTCTCCTACTCTTAATATCATTGGTGTCGACATGTACAACTATATCACCTTTTGTGCCCTTAAAAGATGATATCCGCTCTACAACGTCATCAACTTTTGCCCCTGGCAGACATACACTGGTCCTGTTCCACCTATCCTTTTTACAAAGCATGTTTCCCGTTTCCCTGACAATAGAGTCACCAACAACTACTAGTTCCTTTGGGACCAGCGCATTCTGCCTTGGGGTTGCCGCTGTGTTGCGCATCTCCCATCTCTTCCATCTCTTTTCCCATAATTCCCATCTCTTTTTCTATACGGTCAACTTACATTTCTATACTTCATCCTCTAAAGAATTTCAAAGCTACAAGATTCCTAGAATATTGCAATTACCATTTTATCCACTCTGACCTTATTTTTAGAGGGTCAAAAATATCTTTTTAGGGCCTTAATCCATTTTTAACAGTCCCAGACTATCTAGATCTAGCATTGGGTATGGTTCAAATTTCATCACAGATTGGAGGAATTTTTAATGGCCTCTTAAATTGAGGCTGTAGGTTGAAGAAGCCCTGTTTACCCTCATTCAGTCCATATAACATGCAAATTAGCCTATGAATACACCATATTTACACATATAAATTTTCTGTCTCCAGGGTGGCCACCTAGTCACACAAGTTCAAAGAGAGAGAGAGAGAGAGAGCAAAAATATCACATTCAGCAATGATGCAGGCTTGAAGCATAGTCAACTAGAAACATGTGTTCATATGTATCCTCATTTGACCACCGGTTATGCCACAGCTGGAATCGCCAAGTATCTAGTTTTTAACTGGAAAGTCTAGTGTTTGAGCTTACTGTCTAGTAATGTCTAATAAACAAATTTTTAATATATAAATTGTCCAACCATCTGATAGTCAGAATAAGTTTCACCTATTTCCATGAAGTTTCGTGTTTCTATAAACAACTTTACCTGAGTGTAGTAAAAACTATGCAGTACCACATAGTTGATATTACTCTGGGATTACCTACCCAAATGCAGTACCTTGCCTTTGTCAATTTTAAACTTCATTCACCATCCTCGTAGCTATCTACTTAATTTTTCTAGATCTTGTTGAAGCAGCATGCCTTCATTACTGTCATTAACCACCCTGCCAATATTTGTATAATCTGCAAGGTTAGATATCAATCCTGATATACCTTCAATATCATTAATACAGAAAACAACAATGGGCCCAGCACTGAACCCTGCTTTCTTCTACAAGCCTGTTTTAAATCTTAACTGAAGGCATTATCTGTTGTAATACTTCTATGCAGAGTTATGGTTCATAACTATGCATAAGATTTGTTGAAACAATTGCAAACAAGAGCAACAAGATTACTTGGGAGGGGGGACAAAAGGATATTATTACCACAGCTCGGCAAATTGCAGTCTCTGGAGACTATGCATCTACATGGTGACTGAATTTGAAATGTATAAGGCTTTAGTAAACTACATACTATGGCATCTTTACCCTTTCTCAGTTGAAACACACACATAAGGGACCAAACCCCATGACCTGCCAGGGCAGGTCATGGGGTTTTGTCAATGATATATAGGAATTTTGCTAGCAGGGAAAAGGAGGTGATTATCCCTCTGTATAAGGCAATGGTCAGGCCATGCCTTGAGTACTGCGTACAGGTCTGGAGGCCTCATTTTAGGAAGGATGTAGATTTACTTGAGCGTGTACAGAGAAGGGCAACAAGGTTGGTGAGGGGAATGACGGGATCCCTTACCAAGAGAGGCTTAAGTTCTGCAAATTGCAGTGGCTGGAGACTAGGCACCTGTGCGGTGATCTGATTGAAGTATATGAGGCCTTGAATGGGTTGAGCACGCTGAATTCTGATGGGATCCTTCCACTTGTTCAGATTACGAACCTAAGGGGGCATAAATTCAAATTAAGAAAAGACAGATGTAGAATAGATGTGCGGAAATTTGCCTTTAGCCAGTGGGTGGTTAATTGCTGGAACAAACTTCCATCTGTCGTTGTGGAAGTTGATAGGTTGAATAAATTTAAGGAGGAACTGGACAGGCATTTGGAGAGAATGGTGTGTTTTTTTTTTTTTTTTTTTTTTGTTGGCTGATGCTGCATAAGCTCATACATTTGCTTTCTTGCATCACATGCCACTACTACTACTACATAAATTTAAGCTGGAAAAGAATGATTGCAGAATCGATATGTGGAAATCTGCATTCAGCAAAAGTGTAGTGAATTGTTTTCAATAGACTTTCACCTAGTGCTGTGGTGGACAAAATTTTAAAAAGGAGCATCTGAGATATCACTTTTTTAATATATATTTTTTTTAATTTGCAAATAAAATCAAATCCTCCTTTGTAACTATGCCCACTAATATTCTTTAACTGGTTATACAGTATCTTCTGTTTTCATTTTGCTATACTATGAATTACAATACATTATTATTTCTTTTTTTTTCTGTGTGTGTGTGTGTGTGTCATCATTTAACAGACACCAGGCAAGAAATACCATTTATCTTTATTCTAGGCAATTCCCATTCCCATGTGGCATCTATGAGATGCCAGCAACAAATGTTTGATTTTGCCAAAGAGCTTTAATTTCACTAGCAAATTGTTAACAGCTGACAAAAATACAGCTTTTCACAGTGGGTCTTCAATCCAGGGGGATCAGTGAGTTTGAAAATTCTGAGTTTGAATTTGTGATTCATCTCCTTTGAAGCACACCTGTCGTCTCCAGGTGGCTGGGTTTGTGTTGGAGAAATTGGGGTTTCCTGCAGTGGATTAGACCACCACAGCAAGCCTACCGCTTGTGATAGTAACAGCTGAATAGCGAATCATTACTTTGCTTCTTGAAGATGTTGGTTCGGACTGGTCTGCTACTGAGCTGCATATTCCTTAGTAGTTAAATGATCTCCAGCATCTAATTAACTGCATTTAATTAATTTAATTTCATTATTAATTAATTAATAATGAAAGGATGCTACATCCCCTATTCATTCCATTACTGCATGGATTGCATTCCATTTCCTGAGCATGCTATTCTTGATTACAGCTTCACCACTGCTATGTGATGGGTTCATCAGCTGCATATGTTGTTGTGGGAACAAAGTTCTTTACTTATCCTGATTGTGATTTTATGTAGTGAATGCAAAGTCGACTCTCTGTGGTGAGGTGAAGCAATTAAATATTTCCTCATGAGAGACTTATCCTGTAATCAAGACCAGCAGATCATGATCAGCTTTAGTGCTGACATAGCTGCTTCATTGAAATATGAATTAATGAACTACCATATCCTCCAAACTGGGGATATTATATTGATGATGCATCTGCCATTTCATTTAAATATGAACTAATGAACTGAAATATCCTCCAAATTGGTGATATTATATTGATGTTATCAGTAAGCTGGCAGATAACTGATGCTATTTTGGTATCATCCATATGCTGGCAGATGATATCTGGCCATAAATACATGTGCCAGGAATGATAACCAACTAGTGGTAGTATATGTTATAGCTAGAAATTACCTGCGCAATATTGCGATAGATGGTGGGTTGCCAGGAAAGCTGGCTGGGACTGCCTTCTTTAATTAATAAATATGATAATTTTCTTTATTATCATTATTGGTTCTTCTCATTTATTTTAGTTTGATATTTTTTAACTGGGTTTAGCAAATAATTAATAGATCACTGTTTTAATGTGAAGAATTACACTAGTCGGCAAAAAAAACATTCCCTGTTAAAATTCAGGGCAATTCTTGTAGATTTGACATTGCTGAATTCAAATATGGCAATCATATTGCTGTAACAGTTACCAATTTTAAAGGAGAAGGAATTAAAGTCAAAAACTAGGTTTCTAGTAAAAAAAAAAAAAATATTTCATATATTTTAAGAAAATTTTACATACAGTACTAAATAATAAACAACTGGTCTATTAAACTTATTCTATTTACAAAAATGTTTATCTGATAAAAAAAAACAAGTTATTTTGGAATTGTCCATATGAGATTCCAACAACAGCCTGCCAACGTATTTGGACTCCATTTTCCCTGATATCTTTTTTCAATTTGAGAAATATCTAGGTGAAACCTTTCACCATGTTCAAAGAAGTCTAAATGGGAATGTAGGAAATGAAGCTCTAACGACATGTTGCTCTCTGTACGCTAAAATTAGCTCATCCACAGTTTCACTGTAATTTTATGATTTCTCATTGCCTAAAATGTCCAGGCAGACATTTTCAATTGCCTTTCGGCTCTTATTTCTGTAGTATTTAATTTTTAATGAATTCCTCATCTTGGAATAGCAGTTTGATTTGAGGACCCGTAAAAATTCCCTCTTTTATCTTGGCCTCACTGATTTGAGGAAATTTTGCCTCAAACAGGAAAATCCTTCTCCTGTGTCAAATCACTTTCACAAATATTTTTATCCAACCTAGCTTGATGTGCAATGGGGTAAACATAGTTTTGATTTATCCACCAAAGGAGGATGTGCTACATTTTTCTGGCCTGGTGCAGTTTCTGAACTTTTTTTACCCTGCAGTGGCAATCCTTCACTCAGCTGTCCCACTCTCATAAAAAGCAGCAGTATTTAGTGTATCCACCTTGCAATCCAGTGAGCAAAGCTACCACCTTTTAGGTCAGCATAGATATTCCATTTGTATTCTTAACAGAAACAGCCTCCATAGCTGAGTGGTCAGTGACACAATGCAGTAGCACATGCTCTTTGAATAAACCTGGTTCAAGCCCCTAACTGATAAACACAGTTGATATGCCAACCCGCACTGGACCAGCGTGGCAGATTATGGTCCATTTCCTTCAACATGAACCATTGAGGAGGCTTCCATTGTACAGTGGATTAATAATAGCTGCACTTTACCTTTTTATTCTTAATAGCATATTTTTTTCAAAAGAACCTGTAGGTTCTTTTGCAAAAAGAACTATATTTGTTCAAAAAGAACTATATTTGAAATATTTGTTCTCCTTCATTTCAGCTGCATGGGCTAATGTTATAGATGGATACTTATTTCCATTATAGAGTAAAACTGCTTTTGAAGTGACCTTGGATGAATCACCGAAAAGCCTCTGCTGCTTGGGGACGTGCTCCAGATGCAACTCTTTCATTAATTCCCGGACATTGTTACAATAAACCAAAGCACCATCCATGAAATAATAGTTCGTTATGTTAGATTGCCTCTTGGCACCCTTTTCAAGAAGATTCCACTGCTGAAGCCGTGATCCTAGTAACTGAGCCTTGCTTTTGGAGAGGTTCAAATCTCTGACCAAAACATTCAATTCTGTGTGTGATTAGATGCAGCTTTGCAGTATCAAGAGTTGAAAAGTCTGGATCTATACTCGTTCTGGGTCCCTGTATCTTCTGGAAACTCCTTTTCCAAACCTGAATCAGAGTCAAATCCATAGGTTTCTAGTGGCTTTGGCATAGGGATTGTATCATCATGAGAAACCGGCCTTACAGCAGAAGGTATGTTGGATTTCCCAGAAAAAACAGAAATATTTGTCATGCAAAAGTAATAATTATTTATGTGGTCTCAAGGTTTCTACCATATCACTGGAACAGCAGAGTCATCCATTTATGACTACCTCTAAACCAGCCTGTTAATGTTCTTGAACAAGAGCTATGGGAAATCTTTGGAGCCCGTACTTTATCTTGATCTCCGACGTTACATCCAAAATAGTGTTCACAGGCTTTTCTCACAAGTTGTGACAGTGGCTTTTGATTTGAATACCACTTCTCTGCAAATGTAGCAAAAACCATCAGGCTTATTTCAGCAAAAATGTGACATGTGTGGTTGAGATATGTGCACATAGAACACAATTACGAAATTGTAGATTTTTATTTCTAATTTGAACACTAATTCACTGAAACACGAAAATGCTTGCTTGGTTCAGAACCCACTCGTGTATGTACCGGTAGCGGAGTTTTTGAAAGGTTTACAATGTTTCTAGAGAACTCCATCGAAAGTTCTAGAACCATCTAGAAACATCCCAGCCTTTCTTCCGAATGTTCCGAACATTCCAGAATGTTGTAGAAATCTCCCAGATGCTCTATAAATCTCAGAACTGTTCTAGAAAATATAAAATAAATAAATAAAAATAGATGGAAAAATTATTTAGCCAACTACAGGTCTTGGGTTTCAGTCATTAACCTACGACATTTGAAAACTGAGGGCATCGAGAACTTAAGCACATATCTGAGTTCTTGAACATATTTCTTACGAGAAGATGTCAAAATCATTTCAGTGAGGAAACTGATGCCAAACAACACTGTTATAGCTCAAAGGCTTGTAATTGGTGATTTTCAGTAGCCCTGATTTAGAATTACAGTTGTAGCTCTTTATAGCAACCCTCTTTTTAACGTCCTATGTGGTTGGTCCCAGCCAATTTCTCATTAACCTAATGCTATTTACCAAAACACCCTTCCGATATAACAATCTTTTTTCTCATTCCATTGGGGGTAGAGTCATTATATAGAGCTTTGACTGTATCTTCAAAACCAACTCACTCACCTATTTATTCTGCACATTTAAATTTTCATGAAGTAAATGGTTATATTAAAAGGAAGACTCTAAAGAAGTCTTCCTTCTTTTAATTTAACCATTCACCACATAAAAGTTTAATTATGCAGAATAAAGATGTGAGTTGTTTTTGAAGATGTTTCTAAATTACTACTATAGACCACTGTTTTCAATTCAGTAAAAAGCTAAAAATTAATTTTTTTTTATCAATAAAATAAGAAGGGGTTTCTCTTTTTGTGTCTTTTTGAATGTGGAATGTTTAAATTGAGTGTATGAGTGACAGAATGTTGGCGTGGAGAAATTATTGAAAGGGTTAAAAAATTAAGTTCCCCCCCCCCTTGCATCTCCCCATCATACTGTCAATGCTAATATTAATAATGTTAAATGTTATTTAAGCTTCTATATAGCATACTAATGCTAAATTCCAGCCAAGATTAAAAACTATGTATTGGATAATGTCACCCCTCTTCTTGAATTAATGTACACAAAGGTATGTCCCTCCTGGTTCCCAATAGTGGCTGAATAATTAATAAGATGTAGTGGCTGTGTTAAAATGTACTCTCAGTTTCATAAAAATTTAGTGGTTTAAACCCCGGGGGCTCACATCTGGTGAGTATGGGCTTGGCACACCCAGGGTCCAGCTGGATATCATCATTCTTCTCTTTCTTGGTGATTCCCTTCTACGTTTGACACTCTCACTCTCTCTCTCTCTCTCAGGGTAACTCGGCAACTTTTTTTTTTTCCTGGTGCAGCATAAGCCTCAGGCTTCCTTGCATCATATGGCTATTAATAATAATAATAAAGCGTAAAAAGCTGAAATTATATCTTACTATAAGGAAGAGGTAAGGAGAATCATTAGCCAAATATTTTGTCTATGGGATAAGTATTTAGGCTCTAAGATCAGATAAAAAATTTAACAGTTAGCACATTCTAAGAATATAGAAGACTATGCAGCAGTTAATGCTATATAAAAGGAGTTTAAATTTTTGAAATACAGGAGAGCGATTATTTTAAAAAGTAAGAAATGTATTCATTGGGGTTAAGACTTTGTGAATCAGCATGAAAATATGTTTAAGAAAATTATAAGGAAATGT